>NC_135816.1:10551777-10700792 GCF_964213995.1 Mustelus asterias | reverse complement strand
CCATGGTTCTCCACATGAAGCAGTAACTGTTTCTGTCCTTGCAGCTGACGCTGGCTATTTGCTGCAATTATAGCTTTCACTTCCAGCCGGTATTTCCCTGTTGTATCCAGTTCACCTTAACAGGTAGTTCCTGAGGGATGTTGGGGTAGAGGGGGAGCGAGCGAGGTTGCAGAGCGTTGGGGGGCGGGGGGGGGGGGAGGGTGAGTGAGGGGGTGAGGGGGGGTGAGGGGGGAGGGTGTGAGGGAAGGGGGAGGGGGTGAGGGGAGGGGGAGGGTATGAGGGAAGGGGGGAGGGGGTGAGGGGAGGGGTGAGAGGAGGGGGGAGGGGGTGAGGGGAGGGAGGAGGGGATGAGAGGAGAGGGGTTGATGGGAGGGGTGAGGGGAGGGGGAGGGGTGAAGGGAGGGAGGAGGGGGTGAGGGGAGGGGAGGGGGTGAGGGGAGGGGTGAGGGGAGGGGGAGGGGGTGAGGGGAGGGAGGAGGGGGTGAGGGGAGGGAGGAGGGGGTGAGGGAAGGGAGGAGGGGGTGAGGTGAGGGGGGAAGGGGAGGGAGGAGGGGGTGAGGGGAGGGGTGAGGGAAGGGTGGTGAGAGGAGGGGGAGGGGGTGAGGAGAGGGGGCAAGGGGGTGAGGGGAGGGGGGAGGGGAGGGAGGAGGGGTGAGGGGGGAGGGGGTGAGGAGAGGGGTGAGGGGGGGAGGGGGTGAGGGGGGGAGGGGGGTGAGAGGAGGGGGAGGGGGTGAGGAGAGGGGGAGGGGGTGAGGGAGGAGGAGGGGTGAGGGGAGGGGGAGGGGTGAGGGGAGGGGGAGGGGTGAGGGGAGGGGGAGGGGGTGAGGGAGGGGGAGGGGGTGAGGAGAGGGGGGAAGGGGGTGAGGGGAGGGGGGTGAGAGGAGGGGGAGGGGGTGAGGAGAGGGGGTAGAGGGGGTGAGGGGAGGGGGAGGGGGGGGGAGGGGTGAGGGGGTGAGGGGAGGGGGTGAGGGAGGTGAGGTGGTGAGGGGAGGGGGTGAGAGGAGGGGGAAGGGGTGAGGAGAGGGGGTGAGAGGAGGGGGGGTGAGAGGAGGGGGGGTGAGAGGAGGGGGGTGAGAGGAGGGGGGGGAGAGGAGGGGGGGTGAGAGGAGGGGGGTGAGAGGAGGGGGGTGAGAGGAGGGGGGGTGAGAGGAGGGGGGGTGAGGGGAGGGGATGGATTTCTCTTCAATTATTTGAGTTTTACCAATTCCAGTTTCCCATACTTCAAAATGACAGTTTTGGGTTTAAAACTACTTGTCAGTGGGTCTGACTGGCTGCTCTACACAGCGCTCGCTGTGTGTCTAAATCTTGCTGGAAGAAGCATCGCCAGCCAGATTCAGCTGTACAGAATCTAACTGGTTGTTGAATACTGCACTCTGCAGCACCCCCCCCCCCTCCCCCCCACCCACGCTTCCTCCCCCCACCAGCACCCCCCCCCCCCCCCCCCCCACGGCCAGGATCACTCTCTTCCCTCTCACCGCCTCGCTTGCCGCTTCAATCTCCTGTTCTATTCCTTGTTCCCACTTTCCGTTGAGCCATCCAGATCCTGCGTTATTCCTCATGTCCGTTTGACTGCTCTCCTTGGGGGTAAGCAATGAGAGACCATTCAGGCCTGTACAAAACACACACACACACCAACACACACACCAACACACACATAGACCAAGTCATTCATCACCCAAAATCAATGCATGGAGGCGGCCACCTACCTCCCCCGCTGCCGTTAATCCTTGCCGGTCACAGTCACTCTGGGTTTCGTTAAATCCTGAGGTTTCTCATCCTCTGCTCCGTCTCTCTCTCTCTCTCTCTCTCTTTCTCTCGGTCTCTCCTTCTCTCTCTCGCACTAACTCTGAGGGAAAACTCGAGAAGGGCCTTGCTCTTTTGCACAAAGGGAAAGGCAGGCAGCTTAACCACAACACTCACTAGAGGGCATCTTGCAGACATGACAGACGTTTCGGACTTAACTGTTTCATCACCAATTCGATTTTTTTTAAAATGGTCCTCCTGATTATTTGTTAACGGAAATAATTTTTTTTTGCTGGAAAATATTGGCTTAATTTTTTTTTAATTTGTACTTTCCCTGGAGATGAAACACCAGGATGGGTTTCAGAATGGTTGAACAAGACACCACAGCTCAGTACTAAAGGTGACAACTACCGCCCCCCCGCCCGCCCCCCCCCCCCCCCCGCCACCACCACCACCCCCCCCCCCCCGCACCGCCCCGCTTTGGTTTAATCGGGAGGGAGCTCCGCTGAGGAAAAATTGGGCATCTTTCACTTTCATGTCAGACCCTCTTTCAAAGTCGAGCTGGAGCTGGAGGGTGGCACGGGTGGTCAGCCACGCTCAGGGACCCGGCTTCGAATCCCGGCTTGGGTCACCGTGTGGAGTCTGCACGTTCTCCCTGTGTCTGCGTGGGTTCCCTCCGGGTGCTCTGGTTTCCTCCCACAGTCTGAAAGACTTGCTCGTTAGGTGCATTGGCCATGCTAAATTCTCCCTCAACGTACCCGAATAGGCACCGGAGTGTGGCAACTTAGGGGATTTTCACAGTAGCTTGTGAACAGGTGAGCAGGATGGCAGATGGACAGTAGACGGGTGAGTGGTAGGTGGGTGGGAATTCACCCTGTTCTTCAAGTGCGACTTGAGGCCCTCGCTGGGAGCTGTCTGCTAACCTAATTGGCCGCAGCTCCATCAGCCACCGCGGTCCATTGGTGGGCACTGTTGGAACAGCGAGGAGAGGAGGAAAGAAGACCCATAGGTGCCAGAGACAGGAGCCGGGGCACGAGGGTGGGGCTGGTGGGTTTGAGGGTGTGTGTAGGGCGGAAGAAAGGGGAGGGTTCTATCTTAGGGGGGCAAATCGCATCCCAATCGGCAAAGGAAAGCCCCCAAAGTTCCAGCCTTCCTTCCTTCACACCCTTTTGAAGAACTTCATTGAAACCTCGGGTTGCCCACTCCCACCTGATTGCCCACGCCAAATATTTTATGATGCGGGCAGCCTATCACCCCGGTACAAACCTGATTGGCCCTTGATTATCAATTTAATTATGGTGGATGGGCTGCTGATGTCGGCATCCAGCCATCCTGCCCCCATATTATGGTGAGCTCGGAACGTGGTGGGGTGGGTGGTTGATGGGTGGACAGGTGGACAGTAGGCTGGTGGGTGGTTGGCGGGTGGGTGGTAGGTGGGTGGGAACTCACCCTATTCTACATGCCTCCTCCCATGCTCAAACATACCCAGCGGGGGGGCGGACGGGAGGGGGGTGTAAAAGGTGCAGCTCCTGATCATTGATAACTCTTTGCACTGAGAGACCAGAATGTTTCGGGCATTCCAGAGACCCTCTTCCACCATGTTGATGGCCATCCGGCCGCAGTTGACATTCATCTTGGTGTGTGTGCCCAGGAACAGCCCGTGGAGTTCAACAGTCACGAGCTGCTCCATAGAATGTACCATAGAATCCCTGCAGTGCAGAAGGAGGCCATTCGGCCCATCGAGTCTGCACTGACCAGAATCCCACCCAGACCCTATTCCCATAACCCCATGTATTTATCGTAACTAGTCCCCCTGACACTAAGGGTCAAGTTAGCATGGCCAATCCACCTAAGCTGCACATCTTTGGACTGTGGGAGGAAACCGGAGCACCCGGAGGAAACCCACACAGACACAGGGAGAACGTGCAGACTCCACACAGACAGTGACCCAAGGCTGGAATCGAACAGGGTCCCTGGTGCTGTGAGGCAGCAGTGCTAACCACTGCGCCCCCGTGCTCGGAATGAACCTCGACAAAAACTCTTTAACTTCATTCCCAGGATGTGGGAGTTGTTGGCAAATCCAACACAATTTGTCCATTCCTAATTGCCGTGAGGAGATGGTGCTGGGCTACCTTTGATCTGCTGGTGGCAGATTTTTAGCAACTGAACTGTTTGTGAGGCCATTTTAAATTGCAGTGGAGAGTCAGCCATATTGAGATAGGGCTGGAGTCATATCATGACCTCGAGCAGGTCATCGTGATGGCAAGTTTCCTTCAATAAAGGACAATTAACCAACCTAGAACCCCGACAGTGCAGACGGAGGCCATTCGGCCCATCAAGTCTGCACCGACCACAATCCCACCCAGGCCCGATTCCTGCAACCCCTCATATTTACCCTGTTAATCCCCCTGATACTAGGATTAATTTAGCATGGCCAATCCACCTAACTCACACATATTTGGAGTGTGGGAGGAAACTGGAGCGCCCGGAGGAAACCCACACAGACATGGGGAGAACGTGCAAACCCCACTCAGGCAGTGACCCAACGCCGGAAGTGAACTCGGGTCCCTGGCGCTGTGAGGCCGCAGTGCCAACCACTGTGCCACCTGTTGGGTTTGTGTCCACAATCTGACGGTAACCTGCCCTGTGACATTCTAAATCATTGGTTTTTAACTTCATTCCAACTAATACTTGAACATTTGGTAGAATCATCAGCCTGAAGTACACAGCTCCTCGGGGACAGTGTAATTGAAATCAAATCAAATTCATCACTGCACATGCTATTGAGCAGTGGGGAGTATGGTTTGCTCTCGTTAATTGTTTAAACAGATATTTTTCCGAAATGAAATCCACCACATATTGAATGGAGGGATTGGGTATCAGCAGTAAAAATATCGTTGGCATGTGCACAAGTTTAGAAGTCGTTCTCCCTTACTTGAAAGTCCTTCGATCTGGCAGTCTTTCCACCCCTAAAGTAAACAGTAACAGCAAAAACAGGCAACTCTGCTCAACTTCCCTCCCAGAACAGGAGTGAAATCTGTTTCATTCCTACCGAGGGCCGTTTCCCAGTTTAATTGGACCACATCGATGGTAAAGTTCGAAAGCTGTGAAGGATTTGAAGTTCGCAGAGACTTGGGCATGCTCAGACAAGAAACGCAGGAGGTTGGCATGCAGGTGCAGCAAGCAAATGGAATGTTGGCCTTTATTGCAGGGGGATTGGAGTACAGAAATGAAGAAGTCTTGACATAGTTATACATCTGGAGGAGAGGTGTATGCAGTCTTCACAGAATCCCTGCAGTCCAGAAGAGACCATTCGGCCCATTGAGTCTGCACCAACCCTCTGACAGAGTGTCTTACCTCGACACTCTGCCCCACCCTTTCCCCATAACGCCACACATTTGCCACAGCTAATCCATCTAACCAGCACATCTTTAAACAGTAAGAGGCAATTTAGCATGGCCAATCCACCTAACCTACACATCTTTGGACACTAAGAAGCAATTTAGCATGGCCAATCCACCTAACCTACACATCTTTGGACACTGAGGGGCAATTTAGTATGGCCAATCCACCTAACGCGCACATCTTTGGACACTAAAGGGCAATTTAGCATGGCCAATCCACCCTAACCTACACATCTTTGGACACTAAGGGGCAATTTAGCATGGCCAATCCACCTAACCTACACATCTTTGGACACTAAGGGGCAATTTAGTATGGCCAATCCACCTAACGCGCACATCTTTGGACACTAAAGGGCAATTTAGCATGGCCAATCCACCCTAACCTACACATCTTTGGACACTAAGGGGCAATTTAGTATGGCCAATCCACCTAACGCGCACATCTTTGGACACTAAAGGGCAATTTAGCATGACCAATCCACCTAACCTGCACATCTTTGGACACTAAGGGGCAATTTAGCATGGCCAATCCACCTAACCCGCACATCTTTGGACACTAAAGGGCAATTTAGCGTGACCAATCCAGCTAACCTGCACATCTTTGGACACTAAGGGGCAATTTAGTATGGCCAATCCACCTAACGCGCACATCTTTGGACACTAAAGGGCAATTTAGCATGACCAATCCACCTAACCTGCACATCTTTGGACACTAAGGGGCAATTTAGCATGGCCAATCCACCTAACCCGCACATCTTTGGACACTAAAGGGCAATTTAGCGTGACCAATCCAGCTAACCTGCACATCTTTGGACACTAAGGGGCAATTATCATGGCCAATCCACCTAACCCCACATCTTTGGACTGTGAGAGGAAACCAGAGCACCCAGAGGAAAGCCACACAGACACAGAGAGAATGCACAAACTCCACACAGACAGTCACCCAACGCCAGATTCGAACCCGGATCCCTCTTGCTGTGAGGCAAACAGTACGAACCACTGTGCCACCGTGCCGCCCAAAGGAGGAATTTACCTGATGTTACTTCCACACTTTCTCCTCATAACTCTGCACATTCTCCCTGTTCACCCACCGTGCCGCCCCTAATGTGGACTCCACATTTAAGAAAGGATATACCTGCATTGGAAGTGGCACAGCGGAGGTTCACTAGATTAGTCCCTGGTGTGAGAAGGTTGTCCTGTGAGTTCGAAATTCTCTGGAGTTTAAAAGAATGAGAGGTGACCTCATTGAAACATTAAAGATTCTGAAGGGGATTGAGAGGGTGAGACTGAGAAATTATTTCAGTTGCTCGGGGAATCTAAAACACGAGGGCACAGTCTCTGGATAAGGAGCAGATCGTTACAGACTGAGATGAGGAGAAATTGCTCCAGTCAAAGAGTTATGAATTTTTGGAATTCTGTACCCCAGAGGGGTAGTCGATGCTCCATCGTTGAATAGATTTAAGAAGTCTCACAACACCAGTTTAAAGTCCAACAAGTTTATTTGAGATCACGAGCTTTTGGAGCGCTGCTCCTTCATCAGGTGAGAGGTGGTAGGTTCACAAACACGGCATGTATAGCAAGATAATTACAGATTGGAATGTGAAGAATGATTGGAATGTGAGTCTTCACCATTTGCCATATTCCAATCTGTAATCATCTTGCTATATATGCCATGTTTGTGAACTACCCTCCACTCACCTGATGAAGGGGCAGTGCTCCGGAAGCTAGTGATTCCAAATAAACCTGTTGAACTTTAACCTGGTGTTGTGAGACTTCTTACTGTGCCCACCCCAGTCCAACGCCGGCATCTCCACATCATAAATATATTTAATGCTGGGATAGACAGATTTTTGGTCTCTCGTGGAATCAAGAGATATGGGGAGTGGGTGAGAAAGTGGAATTGAAGCCCAAGATCAGCCATGATGGTATTGAATGGTGCAGTAGGCTCGATGGGCCGAGTGGTCTACTCTTACTCAAATTTCTTGTGTTCTTCTGAGCCCAAAAGGTTGGGCCTGATTGCGAACACGGCCAGACTTAGCCTGAAGGATGTGGGTTCAACCACCAGAAATAAGTCAGCAGAGAGATAGCTTCACTGCAAGGGTCCTATACCATATGAAGATAATGTTCCAGGTCGAGTAATCCAAAGGCTGCCACTAATACTCTGGAGACATGAGTTCATATCATGTGAATGACAGTTGGGCAAAGCCAAACTCAGTTAACCTGGACTGAAATCTGGAGTCTGGACTCAAATCTGGAATGAAATTTCTGAGTCATAGTGAGCATGAAATGACTGGATTGTTAAAAAAGAAAACCATCATGTATCAGGGGAGGAAATCTGCCATCTTTACCTGGTCTGGCCTACTCATGACTCCAGGCCCATGTGGTTGCCTCTGAAATGACCGAGCAAACTACTCAATTGGAGTTCAGATGAATGAGGGGGAATCCCATAGAACTTATAAAATTCTAACAGGACTAGACAGGGTAGATGCAGGGAGGATGTTCCCGATGGTGGGAGAGTCCGGAACCAGGGGCCACAGTCTGAGGATTCAGGGTAGACCGTTTAGGACGGAAATGAGACGACATTTCTTCACCCAAAGAGCGGTGAGCCTGTGGAATTCAATACCACGGGAAGTAGTTGATGCCAAAACATTGAATGTATTCAAGAGGCGGCTGGATATAGCACTTGGGGTGAATGGGATCAAAGGTTATGGGGAGAAAGCAGGATGAGGCTATTGAGTTGGACGATCAGCCATGATCGTGATGAATGGTGGAGCAGGTTCGAAGGGCCGAATGGCCTCCTCCTGCTCCTATCTTCTATGTTTCTATGTCTATGTCAAACTGGTACGGAAAAAAGCACAGTGGGTTTTCCTGCTCACTGCCACTTTCTCAAGGACAATTACAGATGGAAAATAAATGCCAGCCTTGCCCGTGATGTTCACATCCAAAGAATGAATAGAAAGAATCATTATGCGACTGTTTCACTTGATAACCCTATTTAATGAGCATATAAGCACTGGTTTGAGGGAAACGATCTCATGTCGCCAAGACGTACAGCTTTGTTTAATATGACTCAGCATCTAACTGACTGGAACAGAATGTAATCTGGTACCTGTTCGATTACGCACTTTCTGAGCAGAATTAAAGATTAATCACAGTTAGAACAGTACAGCACAGAACAGGCCCTTCGGCCCACGATGTTGTGCCAAGCTTTATCTGAAAGTTGCCCAAGAAAGTTTACTAAAGAAAATAAAGCAAACTTTTTTTGAAAGGTGCTGCATGCTCATTGGTGTTCAGTTATGCTTTGTCTTATCAAAGTGATGCTTTCAAATGTGACACCAGGGTACAAGATTTTATTTTATTTTCTACATATCGAGGTAAGTTATTAAGCAGAAAGGTGAGGGGATTGATTTGCCAAACCCACAACCACTTCCACCTACAAGGACAAGGACAGCAGATACATGGGGACACCACCACCTGCAAGTCTCCCTCCAAGCCGCTCACCATCCTGACTTGGAAATATATCGCCGTTCCTTCACAGTCGCTGGGTCAAAATCCTGGAATTCCCTCCCTAATGGCATTGTGGGTCAACCCACAGCATGTGGACTGCAGCGATTCAAGAAGGCAGCTCACCACCACCTTCTCAAGGACAACTAGGGATGGGCAATAAATGTTGGCCTAGCCAGCGACACCCATGTCCCACGAATGAATTTTAAAAAGTGTCTCAACTTCATCCTATGGATGTTGGCTCTTGCATTTCATTTTGAAGTTTGCAGACCCGAAGCTCTGGTTGTTGCGGTGTGTGCTCCCATTCTAATAAAAGCAACCTCTAGTCTTTAACAAACTTTCTCGAGGAACAGTGCATGTTAAGGCAGAGTTTGGATGACCTCAGGTTTACGGAGAGTCGATGGTGGAAGACCAGCCGGGAGCACATTGGGATGGTCCCAATGATGGGCCATCATGCAGTGTTTGAGGATGTGGGTGCTCCGTATGTTCCCTGCACTCCCAACAATTTGGCAAGTGTATCGAACATTTTAAACAGCTCACCTTCCTGCTGCACTCATGATGTGCGACGTGGCTCCCAGCACCTCACCCCACCCCACCTGACTTTCTTAGCCGCCTTCCCTGATAGGCTATATCGCTGGTGACGCGTGCACCCAGTCCCGGTGAGGTAATGAGAAACCAGACATACACCTGGAATCTGGGGCCAATTGTGGATCAAAGCACTTACACTGAAACAAAGCCATCACTGATCACTGGGATTCCAGACTCCAGGTCCAAATACATTCCAGAAAGCTCCATGTCCACAGATATGCACCCAGCCTATATCGACCTGCAACATTAAGTGACAGCAGGGCTGGAAATTTCCTGTCCCACCACCCACTGCAGGAATCGTAGCGGGTAGGACAGAAAATTCGGTGGACCATTCAAAGATCCGTTAAGCCCGGGTGGGAATTTCCAGTCTTGGGGCGGCGTGGCTGGAAAATCCCACTCCAGCTCTTTGCTGCCACTTCTGAAGCCAAGTGACCTTCCCTTTGCTCTGCCCCACAAAACACTTCCTCATTCCCAATGTTAAACTGTCTGGGTAATGAAGCATTTCCAGTGGAATGTCAGTGCTGAGGGTAAAGATTGAACCTTATTTTCTGACTGCCCAATGTTCACCTCTTCTGAGGAATAAGACCATAAGACCATAAGACATAGGAGCAGAATTAGGCCACTCGGCCCATCGAGTCTGCTCCGCCATTCAATCATGGCTGATATTTTTCTCATCCCCATTCTCCTGCCTTTTCCCCATAACCCTTGATCCTCTTATTAATCAAGAACCTATCTATCTCTGTCTTAAAGACATTCAATGACCTGACCTCCACAGCCTTCTGCGGCAAAGAGTCCCACAGATTCACCACTCTCTGGCTGAAGAAATTCCTCCTCATCTCTGTTTTAAAGAATCGTCCCTTTAGTCTGAGGTTGTGCCCCCTGGTTCTAGAATGTGGCAGTGTTCGCGTTTGGACACTAAGGGGTAATTTATCATGGCCAATCTACTTAACCTACATATCTTTGGAGTGTGGGAGGAAACCGGAGCACCCGGAGGAAACCCACGCAGACACGGGGAGAATGTGCAGACTCCGCACAGACAGTGACCCAAGCTGGGAATCGAACCCGGTTCCCTGGCGCTGTGAGGCAGCAGTGCTCACCACCGTGCCACCATGCTGCCCAGGTGAAGGAGTGTGGATGCGTTGTATTGTCTGCCAGGCAGCGAGGATCTTAATGACGCAGCCTCAAATTCAGAAATACTGCTTTGTGATCATCCAATGGCTGGTATGTCCTGATCATATGTCCTGATCACTGGGATTCGTGCGAATAGTGTAGGATGTCAATCTCACCTTTAGAATGTTGACATTAAATTCAAGCTTCACCCCATAATATTTAAAAATAGTAGCAGATGCATTAATGTCCGTGGCTGAGAGAAATGCAGTTTGATTCTCTCAAATCTCGGAAATGAGACAAGGTATCGAAGAATTCCAATCAACGTTCTATTTTGTTTTCTAAACTGATCTTTTTTCAATATATTCTGATGTAACACTAGCCTGGATGAGTGCAGCTCGAATAACGCTCAAGAAGCTCAACTCTCACCCAGCCCGTTTGATCAGTGCCCCTTCCAACACCTCCAACATTCACTTCCTCCACCACCGATGGGCAGTGGCAGCAGTGTGCGCCATTTACACGATGCCACCTCCAGCATGATGCCACCACCACGGGTCTCCCTGTGTCTGCATGGGTTGCCTCCGGGTGCTCCAATTTCCTCCCACAGTCTGAAAGGTGCTGGTTAGGTGCATTGGCCGTGCTAAATTCTCCCTCAGTGTACCCGAACAGGTGCCGGAGTGTGGTGACTCGGGGATTTTCAAAGTAGCTTCATTGCAGTGTTAATGTAAGCCTACTTGTGACACGAATAAATAAACTTTAACTTTTTAAATGCAAAATCCACAACTTTGGATCTAGATTCAAGATTAGGCCATTCACCCATCAGTGCAAGCCCAACAATAGAGACTCACCGATTAATTTGACAGGAAACTCCAGCTGTATTCACATCCAAATGGTTTAAAATAATTCACAGACATCATAGAATCTCCCTGGTGCAGAAGGAGGCCATTCGGCCCATCAAGCCTGCAACGACAACAATCCCACCCAGGCCCTATCCATGTCACCCTATGTATCTACTCTGCTGGTCCCCCTGACACTAAAGGGTAATTTAGCATGGCCAATCAACCTAACCCCACATCTTTGGACTGTGGGAGGAAACCGGAGCACCCGGAGGAAACCCATGCAGACATGGAGAGAACGTGCAAACTCCACACAGACAGGAAAGGGCCCAAAGGACGTTCACAAGAATGATCCGTGGAATGAAGAGCTTGTCATATGAGGAACGGTTGAGGACTCTGGGTTTGGACTCATTGGAGTTTAGAAGGATGAGGGGGGATCTTATTGAAACTTATTGACACAGGATACTGCGAGGCCTGGATAGAGTGGACGTGGAGAGGATGTTTCCACTAGTAGGAAAAACTAGAACCAGAGAGCACAGCCTCTGGCTAAAGGGATGATCCTTTAAAACAAAGATGAGGAGGAATTTCTTCAGCCAGAGAGTGGTGAATCTGTGGAACTCTTTGACGGAGAAGGCTGTGGAGGCCAGGTCATTGAGTGTCTTTAAGGCAGAGATAGATAGATTCTTGATTAATAAGGGGATCAGGGGTTATGGGGAAAAGGCAGGAGAATGGGGATGAGATAAATATCAGCCATGACTGAATGGCGGAGCAGACTCGATAGGCTGAGTGGCTTAATTCTGCTCCTATGTCTTATGGTCTTATGGGTAGCAAGAATAATCCAGGTAATTACAGGCCGGTGAGCCTTGCATCAGTGGTAGGGAAATTGTTGGAGAGGATTCTTCGAGACAGGATTTATTCCCACTTGGAAATATGTGGACGTATTAGTGAGAGGCAACATGGTTTTGTGAAGGGGAGGTCGTGTCTCACGAACTTGATCGAGTTTTTCGAGGAAGTGGCGAAGATGATTGATGAGGGTAGGGCAGTGGATGTTGTCTACCTGGACTTCAGTAAGGCCTTTGACAAGGACCCTCATGGCAGACTGGTGCAGAAGGTGAAGCCGCATGGGATCAGAGGTGAACTGGCAAGGTGGATACAAAACTGGCTCGGTCAAAGAAGACAGAGGGTAGCAGTGGAAGGGTGCGTTTCTGAATGGAGGGCTGTGACAAGTGGTGTTCCTCAGGGATCAGTGCTGGGACCTTTGCTGTTTGTAATATATATAAATGACTTGGAGGAAAATGTAACTGGATTGATTAGTAAGTTTGCGGACGACACAAAGGTTGGTGGATTTTCCAATAGTGATGAGGACCATCAGAGGATACAGCAGGATATAGATCAGTTGGAGACTTGGGCGGAGAGATGGCAGATGGAGTTTAATCCGGACAAATGTGAGGCAATGCATTTTGGAAGGTCTAATACAGATAGGAAATATGCATTAAATGGCAGAGCCCTTAGGAGTGTTGATAGGCAAAGGGAAGTGGGTGTACAGGTACACAGGTCACTGAAAGTGGCAATGCAGGTGCAGAAGGTAGTCAAGAAGGCATACGGCATGCTTGCCTTCATCGGCCGGGGTATTGAGTTTAAAAATTGGTAAGTCATGTTGAGGCTTTATAGAACATTAGTGAGGCCGCACTTGGAATATAGTGTTCAATTCTGGTCGCTACACTACCAGAAGGATGTGGAGGCTTTGGAGAGGGTACAGAAAAGATTTACCAGGATGTTGCCTGGTATGGAGGGCATTAGTTATGAGGAGAGGTTGGAGAAACTCGATTTGTTCTCACTGGAACGGTGGAGGTTGAAGGGAGACCTGATAGAAGTCTACAAGATTATGAAAGGCATGGACAGAGTGGATAGTCAGAAGCTTTTTCCCAGGGTGGAAGAGTCAATTACTCGGGGGCACAGGTTCAAGGTGCGAGGGGCAAGGTTTAAAGGAGATGTACGAGGCAGATTTTTTACACAGAGAGTGGTGGATGCCTGGAACTCGCTGCCGGGGGAAGTAGTGGAAGCGGATACGGCAGTGACTTTTAAGGGGCATCTTGACAAGTACATGAATGAGATGGGAATAGAGGGATATGGTCCCCGGAAGGGTAGGGGATTTTAGTTAAGTCGGGCAGCATGGTGGGTGCAGGCTTGAAGGGCCGAAGGGCCTGTTCCTGTGCTGTAATTTTCTTTGTTCTTTGTTCTTTGTGATCCGAGGCTGGAATTGAACCCAGAACCCTGAAGCTGTGAGGCAGCAATGCTAACCACTGTGCCACCATGTTGCCCCAAATATAAGTTCTGCTATACAATTTTGGCTGCACAGGGCTATTTCTGGAAAAGAAAATAATTCTGAAGGACATTTTTTATTTATTTAACCTCTCATGGGATTTGGGCGTCTCTGGCAAAGCCAGCATTTGTTCCCCATCGTTAATAATCCTTGAACTGTGTGTCTCGCTGGGCCATTTCAGAGGACAGTTGAGAGTTAACCACTGGCTCTGGAGTCACATATAGGCCAGACCAGGTAAGGACGGCAAATTTCCTTCCCTGGAGGACATTAGTGAACCAGATGGGTTTTTAACAACAGCTGATTCATGTTCACCATCAAGATTAGCTTTTAATTCCAGACTTTTTAATTGAATTTAAATTCCACCAGCCGCATTGGTGGGATTTGAACACATGCCCCCAGAATATAAGCCTGGGTTTGTGACATTACCACGATGCCACCTTCTCCCCTCAGATGATCTGCCAGAGGGATTTACTGTCATGACTTCGATCAGGCCATTGAGGTTGGCCCTATTGGAGTATGAAGTACTTGATTAAGGACGCAATCGATGGGCCAATCAAGGGGTGTTTTCTTTGTATTTAACCAGGAGTGTCAGTTTCTCTGGCACCCCCCGGAGGTAGCCTGCTAACTGATAGCACGCTGTCGTGCATTGTTAGAATTGGGGCGGCACGGTAGCACAGTGGTTAGCACTGCTTCTCCACAGCGCCAGGGACCTGGGTTCAACCTGGGCTTGGGTCACGGTGTTTGCAGAGTTTGCACATTCTCCCCGTGTCCGCGTGGGTTTCCTCCGGGTGCTCCGGTTTCCTCCGACATTCTGAAAACTGTGCTGGAGGATTGAGCAGGATTGAGCAGATAGTGAGGAACATTGTCAGAGGCTACAGAAGGATATAGATAGGCTGGAAATTTGGGCAAGGAAATGGCAGATGGAGTTCAATCCTGATAAATGTGAAGTGATGCATTTTGGTGGGAATAATGTAGGGAGGAGCTACACGATAAATGGAAGAACCATAAAGGGCGTAGAGACGCAGAGGGACCTGGGTGTGTAAGTCCACAGATCTTTGAAGGTGACGTCACAGGTGGAGAAGGTGGTGAAGAAGGCATATGGCATGCTTGCCTTTATAGGACGGGGCATAGAGTATAAGAGTTGGGGTCTGATGTTGCAGATGTATAGAACGTTGGTTCGGCCGCATTTGGAATACTGCGTCCAGTTCTGGTCGCCACACTACCAGAAGGACGTGGAGGCTTTGGAGAGAGTACAGAGGAGGTTTACCAGGATGTTGCCTGGTATGGAGGGGCTTGGTTATGAGGAGAGATTGGGGAAACTGGGGTTGTTCTCCTTGGAAAGACGGAGGATGAGGGGAGACTTAATAGAGGTGTATAAAATTATGAAAGGCATAGATAGGGTGAACGGTGGGAAGCTTTTCCCCGGGTCGGTGGTGACGTTCACGAGGGGTCATAGGTTCAAGGTGAAGGGGGGGAGGTTTAACACAGATATCAGAAGGACATATTTTACACAGAGGGTCGTGGGGGCCTGGAATGTGTTGCCGGGCAAGGTGGTGGAGGCGGACACACTGGGAACGTTTAAGACTTATCTAGACAGCTATATGAACGGAGTGGGAATGGAGGGATACAAAAGAGTGGTCTAGTTTGGACCAGGGAGCGGCGCGGGCTAATTGTTCCTTGTTTCTCGTTTCAAGGCTTCATTCTATGATCATCTTGCTGGTGCCAGTACAGAGCGAGACTGCGGATAGTTGGGAACCTGTCTCGGGGGCAGGGAATTCATATGGTGTTCGTGGAAGTGGAAATGACTAGGGTTGAGAAGCATTTTCCGATCAGGGCCAGTGTGATCTCCTGGACTCGTTTCGATCGCCTCAGGGGGTCGGAGAGGAATTTCCCAGATTTTTTTTCCCCATATTGGCCCTGGGGTTTTCACTCTGGGTTTTCGCCTCTCCCTGGAGATCACATGGTCTGGAATGGGGGGGTGGGGGTGAGTTAATAGGTTGTGATGAACAAAGCATCGTAGCTGTGAGGGACAGCTCGGTGGATAGGATATTAGGATGTAGATAGGCTGGAAAATTGAGCGGGGATCCTGGATTCAGGATTCAATCCTGGACCGGGGAGCGGCGCGGGCTTGGAGGGCCGAAGGGCCTGTTCCTGTGCTGTATTGTTCTTTGTTCTTTGTTCTTGTTCTAGGACTGTGGCGGCTCTAGGAATTTCACAGTAACTTCATTGCAGTGTTAATCGAAGCCTTACTTGTGGCTAATAAATAAACTTTACTTTTAAGTTGTAAATAAAGGGATTTTGGTGAAGGGACTTCTGCCTCCACAGACTTATTACATGTACATACATAGTTAGTGTTAATAATGTATATGATTTGCCTAAGTCCATATAACATTGCCCCCATGCCGCTTCCCAATAGCTAGTCATCAACAAAACAGAGATTGAATCAATGTCCTGGAACAGTATTAATCATAAATGGAACAATGTATATCAAATCGATAGATACACAACACAACTCAGCAACTAAGAAACTAAACCATTCAATTCAGAGCTAAATTTAGCAAATCCTCACAGGGTAAGGTGACATCCTGACAAAAGGAGACTTTGCTAAGGGATACAGCAGTGAGTGGACACCAACTCCCTGGATCTTCTTTTACTGATGTGGAGATGCCGGCGTTGGACTGGGGTAAGCACAGTAAGAAGTCTCACAACACCAGGTTAAAGTCCAACAGGTTTATTTGGTAGCAAATACCATAAGCTTTCGGAGCGCTGCCCCTTCGT
This sequence comes from Mustelus asterias, assembly GCF_964213995.1. NCBI lineage: Eukaryota > Metazoa > Chordata > Chondrichthyes > Carcharhiniformes > Triakidae > Mustelus > Mustelus asterias. Next base: position 10,684,509 of record NC_135816.1, on the reverse strand, counting down.
CAGATGGAGTGGATATCTGTTCTCCAACAGTGCACAGAGACAGAGAAATCAAGTTACAGAATACTAATTAGAATGCAAATCTCTACAGCCAGCCAGGTCTTAAAGGTACAGATAATGTGGGTGGAGGGAACATTAAACACAGGTTAAAGAGATGTGTATTGTCTCCAGACGGAACAGCTAGTAAGATTCTGCAAGATCAGGGGGAAAGCTGTGGGGGTTACTGATAATGTGACATAAATCCAACATCCCGGTTTAGGCCGTCCTCATGTGTGCGGAACTTGGCTATCAGTTTCTGCTCAGCGACTCTGCGCTGTCGTGTGTCGTGAAGGCCGCCTTGGAGAACGCTCACCTGAAGATCCAAGGCTGAATGCCCGTGACTGCTGAAGTGCTCCCCCACGGCGAGATAGCTTAGCTTTTTTCTGGATGGGAAGGAGTGAAGTGTGAGTGATTGATAGCATAATACAGTGCGGCCCCGTTCTAACGCGATGGTTGGGGTCCATAAAATGTTATCATGAAAAAAGCGGGGTCGCGCTAAATCGGGGTCACGCTAAATTTGCCAATCATGAGCGGAAAAAAAGGGTCCAATGATTAACCGCGTTATATCTGAAGTCGCGCTAAATCGGGGCACGTTAAATCGGGGTTCCACTGTATAATCCTTTCTTCTTTATTCTTTCATGGAATGTAGGCATCACTGGCAAAGGCCACATTTGTTGCCCACCCCCAATTGTCCTTGAACTGAATGGCTCAAAGGGTAGTTAAGAGTCAACCACATTGCTGTAGGTCTGGAGTCACATGTAGACCAAACCAGGTAAGGACAGCAGACACTGGTGAACCAGATAGGTTTTTACCACAACATTCATGCCCATCATCAAGGGCAGCACGGTGGCACAGTGGTTAGCACTGCTGCCTCACAGCGCCAGGGACCCAGGTTCAATTCCAGCCTCCGGTCACTGTCTGTGCGGAGTCTGCACGTTCTCCCCCGTGTCTGTGTGGGTTTTCTCGGGGTACTCCGGTTTCCTCCATCCCTCCAAAGATGTGCGGGTTAGGTGGATTGACCATGCTAAATGCACGGGGTTATGGGGATAGGGAAGAAGGATTGGGGAGGTGCACTTTCGGAGAGTCGGTACAGACTCCATGGGCAGAATGGCCTCTTTCTGCATTGTAGGGATTTTATAGTTCTCAGATTTGCTTTCAATTCCAGACTTTATTAATTGAATTTGATTTCCACCAGCTGCCGTGGTGGGATTTGAACCCATGTCCCCAGAGCATTAGCCTGGGGTTGTGACATTGCCACTGTGCCACCATCTCCCCCCTCAACCCCCAGAGAGTTGCCAGACAGACTTATGTACATAGTTAGTGTTAATAATGTACTGGACTGGGCAAAGTCCATCTAACACTGCCCTATGCCGCTTCCCAACAGTTCATAGTCATAGAGGTTTGCAGCATGGAAACAGACCCTTCGGCCCAACTTGTCCATGCTACCCTTTTTTTAACCACTAAGCTAGTCCCAATTGCCCACATTTGGCCCATATCCCTCTATACCCATCTTACCCATGTTACTGTCTAAATGTTTTTTAAAAGACAAAATTGTACCCACTTCTACTACTGCCTCTGGCAGCTTGTTCCAGACACTCACCACTCTCTGTGTGAAACAATTGCCCCTCTGGACACTTTTGTATCTCTCCCCTCTCACCTTAAATCTATGCCCTCTAGTTTTAGACTCCCTGTCATCAACAAAACACGGATTGAATCAATATCCTGGAAATTGCATCGGTATTGATCGTAAATAGGACAATATATGATATCAAATCGATGGAAATAAAGCAAAACTCAGCAACAGAGAGAATGAACAATATCAGAGCTGTATTTAAAAAATCTTAGCAGAAGTAATTTGTAGTTTGCCTGAAATTCGTAAGCTATGATGGGCAGCACGGTGGCACAGTGGTTAGCACTGCTGCCTCACAGCACCAGGGACCCGGGTTCAATTCCCGGCTTGGATCACTGTCTGTGCGGAGTTTGCAGATTCTCCCCGTGTCTGCGTGGGTTTCCTCCGGGTGCTCCGGTTTCCTCCCACAATCCAAAGATGTGCTGGTTAGGTGGATTAGCCATGCTAAATTGCCCCTTAGTGACAGGGGGAACTAGCTACGGTAAATGCATGGGGTTATGGAGATAGGACCTGGGTGGGATTGTGGTTGGTGCAGACTCGATGGGCCGAATGGACTCTTTCTGCGCTGTAGGATTCTATGATTCTAGGAGTAAGGTGACATCCTGACAAAAGGAAATCTGACTGGAAGAAGGAAGGAATGAACAGTTGTTGCAGATCACACGTGTGCTCTTTAAATGTTTGCCATTGCCTATCCACCGTCATCCCTTCAAGTAATGTTCCCCAGTCCATCATAGCTAACTCGCACCTCACATCATCATAGTTTCATTCATTTAGATTCAGGACCCTAGTCTCAGGGCCCTATTTTACCATTTTGATTCTAAGTTCTGGGCGGACTTGGAACTGGGAGTATTTCAGATTCGACTTTTAGACCCGTTCTCAGGTGCCCCCACACGCACCCTGCCTGAAAAAATATCAGCGATTCTGAATCGCACTGCAGAAGCCTGCGGGTGGGGCTTAACGCACCCAAAATACAGCCGCTCCGATTGGCGCCTCCAACTACACATGCATAGAAACAAAAATGATAGAATGCTGCTTCCCTGCCACATCGCTCCCCGGCCGGATAATGCCTCCCCCTGGCCCCCACAGACATTGCACCACCCCCACAACATTACTGACCCCCTTATCCCCCCACCCTCTCGCCACCCAGACTGATCGCGGGCACGTTCCCCCCTTCTCCCCCCACCGATCTCAGGCAGAGTGGCAACGGACCCACCTTCCCCCTCCACCCCCCTCCCACCAATCTCAAGCAGAGAGCTCGGCACTTACCTCCTCACTAACCCTCACTGACAGAGCGCCCGAATCAGACTTACATGGACCATGTCTGTTTCGTGCTGATTCCGGATGGGCGAATGCGATGGTAAAAGGGGAAGTGCCGGTAAGGTTGGGCGTGCAGCCCATTAAGTCAATTTAAACACATGCAAATGCATTTAAATGGCCGTCGCACCCGTTTCGGGAGCAGTCCCGATCGCGGCCATTTTCGGGCCTTGGTAGAGGGGGACTGGCCCGGAGGCGGGAGCGGATCACGCTCCTCGCCTCACGCCCAACTTTACCAAGTTTTCGCGCCCAAAAACGGGCGCAACGCGATGGTAAAACCGGGCCCTCAGAATCAACTACATCACTCTCCAACTCAATGAAGAATTCCATCATGTTATTCTCACTCATCCCCAAGGGGTCTTGCACAACTAGATTGCCAATTATTCCTTTCTGATTGCACAATACCCAGTATAGAATGGCCTGCTCTCTAGTTGGTTCCTCTCCTCTGTCGATAGCAAATATAATGGTGAATCTCCCCATTCAACCTGACCATGGCTTATCTTCTGACTCAACTGCACTTTCCTGCCCACTCCTATATCATTGGTTTCCCCTGAGGGACCAAACATCTGCCCATCCATCCTAAATATATTTAACAATGGAGTGTCTGCAACTCTCTGATGTATAAAATTCCAACCATGAGTGAATATGTATCTCATCTCAATGCTAAGTGGTTGACCCCTTGCCCTGAGACTCTCCCACTGTGAGCTAGATTCCCCAGCCAGTAGAAACAACCTCTCAATGTCCAGACTGCCAATTCACCTGGGAGTTCTCCCCCAAGCCCCACACCAATGCCTGGCTTTGTTTGTGTTGCTGGCGTGACGCTATCTTCACATGCAGACACCCTGATTGATTTGAAGGTGAGCTCAGCACATGATTAGTGGCATGGGGCTTCTGCCCGGAGGTGGGAGCTGCGGACACTGTATACTCCCTTTCCAGGTACACGAAAAGAGCCGCGGTAGAGGGACAGACAGTCGGGTGGGCCGACCCCCTTGATTACCCATTGCCTGGACCTGATTATAGTATTTTTGGCTAGATCCAGGTTGCTGGCACCCAACATGGGGCATGAACCCACAACCCTGCGACTAAGAGCCTCATGCTCTACCAACCACGGTGGCACAGTGGTTAGCACTGCTGCATCACAGCGCCAGGGATCCAGATTCGATTCCCGGCTTGGGTCACTGTGTGCGTGGAGTTTGCACATTCTCCCTGTGTCTGTGTGGGTTTCCTCCGGGTGCTCCGATTTCCTCCCACACTCCAAAGATGCGCAGGTTGGGTGGATTGGCCATGCTAAATTGCCCCTTAGTGTCCAAAGATGTTTGCTTAAGTAGATTAGCCATGATAAATATGTGGGGTTACGGGGATAGGGAAGGGGTGAGGGCCTGGGTGGGATGCTCTTTGGGTGGCACAGTGGCTAGCACTGCTGCCTCACAGCACCAGGGTTCGATTCCCGGCTTGGGTCACTGTCTGTGCGGAGTCCTCACATTCTCCCCGTGTCTGCGTGGGTTGTCTCCGGGTGCTCTGGTTTCCTCCCACAGTCTAAAGATGTGCAGGTTAGGTGGGTTGGCCGTGCTAAAATGCCCCTTAGTGTCAGGGGGACTAGCTAGGGTAAATGCATATGGTTACGGGGATAGAGCCTGGGTGGGATTGTCGTCGGTGCAGACCCAATGGGCCGAATGGCCTCCTTCTGCACTGTAGGAATTGTATGACTCTATGACCAAGCTAGCCTGGAGTCAGTACTGGTTCCCACGATCAATGTCACTAAAAGAAGTTACTTAATCATTAACGCAACTGCTGCTTGGCTCCCCTGTTCCCGACATTGGAACAGTGACCACATTTCAATACTTACTTCATTGACGGTGAGGCGCTTTGAGATGTCTGGTGGTCGCGAGATATAAACGCGAGTCTTTCCTTTTTGGTTTACTCAGTTTCTATTGGGTGGTGCTGGACCTTTCTAACGCCAATGGCCGGAGGAACCCCTTCCTCCTTCACGCTGAAATTCGCACCGTGGGGTTTTTGTTTAAGTGGAGATGCTAACATTGTGGTCATGCCACCTGGACTAGTAATCCCAGGCTAATATTCAGGAGATCTGACTTCAAGACACACCGGGACAGCTGGTTTCAATTCGAGGTCAATTAGACATGGGTAAAAAATCTGCTCGCCCAGCCAGCGACACCCTCACCCCGTGAATTAATTTAAAAATAAATAACATCTGGAATTGGAAGCTAGTCACAGTGTGGGAGGGAGGAGGGATGGGGGAGGGAAGGGGATGGGAGTCCATGAAAACATATTATCAATTGTTGTCAACTGGTTCACTAATTAGGGAAGGAAATCTGCTGTCCTTACCCGGTCTGGCCTACGTGTGACTCCAGAGCCACAGCAATGTGGGGCTTAACTGCCCCCCCTGAAATGGCCGAGCGTGACACTCAGTCCAAGGGCAGCTCAGGATGGACAATAAATTCTGGCCCAGCCAGCGGCACCCACATTCCAAGAAAGGATAATTAAAATTTCAAGTTAGTTTCCAGCAAGACTAATCTGGTGAGCACAGATTTGATTTCAGGTAAACTTCATTTCATCTTAATAGGATTAGTCGAAGGGTAAGAGGGCATTTGATGCCAGCTGTGTCTGTCCCCGTCCTGGACCGACTGAAATCAGTGAGTGTGACACGGATTAAAGATCAAACCTGTGTCTCTCCTGACCCGGGATGATTGAAGACGCTGGAATGATGTTGATATCGAGCAGCCGAGGGTGAAGCTGTTCACAACTTCCAAAATGGCTTCTTGTCTGTCAAAAAACAAAATGGATTCTCCACATGACATTTTTAAAAATTCTAAACGACATTTTCAACGATAAAAAATTAAAATGCTGGAGATGTTAGAAATCAGGAATTTTAAAAATGCTGGGGAATGCCAGGAAAACATCGACATGAAGAGAGACTGGGCTGGGGTGGGGTGAGAGTGGGGAGAGGGAAGCGAGGTGGGGTGGGGGGACTGGGAGGATTTGGGGAAGTGGAGGGAGTAGGGACCCCCTCTCCCTCCACCCCTCCCCTCACCCATCCCCTCCCTTCCCTGCCCCTCCCCCTCCATTTCCCCCTCCACCTCTCCCCTCTCCCATCTCCTCCCTTCCCTCCCCCTCCCCTCCATTCCCTCCTCCACCCCTCCCCTCCCATCCCCTCCCCCTCCACCCCTCCCCTCTCCTTCCCCCTCCCATCCTCCTCCCCCAGCACCCTCTTCTCCCCTCCCCAAACCCTCTCCCTCCCCTTCCCCATCCTCTCCCCCCTCCCATCACCCTCCCCCTCCACTCCCCTCTCCCCTCCCCATCCTCTCCCCCCCACCCCTCCCCTTCCTCACTCCTCCCCCTACCTTTCCCCCTCCCCCTCCTGTTCCTGCTCCTCCCCCACCCCTCTCCCTACTTTTCCTCCCCCTCCCCTCTCCCCTCCCTTCTGCTCCCCTCTGCCTCCTCTCCCCCTCCCCTCCCTCATACGTCCTCATGACCACCATGTCCTCTCTATCTCCCATGCCCTACATATTCCCAATGCCCTTTCCATGCCGCCCCCCCCCCCCCCCCCCCCGCAGGCATCCACCATACCCTCTGTAAACATTCTTTATATACAGTACCAATGAGCCATTGGCAAACCTGGCAAGCCTTTGAAATAATCCTGAAACTGGCAGTAAAAGCAAAGGCTTTGACAAGATCCTGTGAAGGAAATGGCTTAGTTTACAATGTTATAAAGATATCAATCAACCACACCCATTTATAGTATCAACGTCATAAGCTTTTATCCACTTCAGACTCTTTAATCTAGGGGAAATAAACACACAGGCAATGAAAGTACAATTCAAAGAAATAGTAGGTTATTATAATGTAACAGAGATGTCAGTTAAGCAAAACATTCACTCCCCTCTGCAGGATATAAACATTGAATTCTGAGATCTAAGCGCATTTTTTCCATTCTTGGAGCTCAGCCAAGTATTCACAGTGAGGCCATCTGACAACCGTATCAACATTTTTAAATTAAGATATTTTCAAAAGAAGGGTGTTTAATTATATAAGATGTCTGAAGGGGATAAAATGTTCTAAAGTTGATACAACAAATGGCTGCACCTGATTGGCAATTGCATGAGAAGGTATGAGGGCCAATGGAATTCAGTGGGAGTGTTGAATGGATGTTTCTTTTTGGTCGATGACTCAAGACTCCGCCCACTGTTCACAACTCCTCTGAGAGGCTGTAAACCAGGTTTACTTACAGAAGGAGTCTGACTTCACTACAACTGTGGGGAGGTTTGAACTGTCCATCACGATGGGGCCTAAACGGGTGGGAGTACGGCTTATGGGCTGAGCACCAGTTGTCCCATCTTGCTCTGGCGAATGTAGTCAGAAATGGGGATTGGGGAGGGAATCCCAGGGTCGGGTCTCGTCCGCCATTTTTAAAGGGCTCCTAATGAGTCGGCCTGACTCGGCTGAATATCTGGGCTCTGGTCTGCACCCAGTTAGTGGCTCTTAGCTGTGGTGTTGGATCGGTGTTACAAATGGAAACACTCAGAAGGTCAGGTGGCATTTAGAGAGGAAGATGGGGTTAAGCTGTTGCGTCCATGCTCCTACATTGTATAGCCCGCAAACACTATCCCACCCCTTCCAGTCCCGCTCGCTGACGGTGCACCTCGGCTGTGAGTTTCCTGGAAAATCCCGTTCCTTATTTCGAATGCTGTGTACCTTGGAATGAGAAAGGAAATCAAAAATTGCCACACCGGATTATCGCCATCCAGTGACCACGGCTGGAAGTGCACATATGTGGGCTGCTCTGGGTGAGATGATTGGAGACTTGTGTTCCCACAGCACTTTTCACCACAACCCAAAGTTCTATCCAGCCACTGACGTACTTTCTGAAGTGTAGTCACTGTTGTAATATCGGAAACATGTCAGCCATGTTGGTGCATAGCGGGGCCCCAGAAAGCAGCAATGTGATAATAACCAGACAACCTCTATCAGAGATAAATAAATAACTCAGAATCCCTACAGTGCAGGAGGAGGCCATTCACCCATCGAGCCTACACCGACAACAATCCCACCCAGGCCCTATTCCCATAACCCCACATATTTACCCTGCTAATCCCCCTGACACTAAGGGTCAATTTAGCATTGACCAATCAATGTAACCCGCACATCTTTGGAGTGTGGGAGTAAACCGGAGCAAAGGAGAAACCTACAGTGCAGAAGGAGGCCATTTACCCCATCGAGTCTGCACCGACCATATATTGGCATTGGAGGGAGTGCAGAGAAGGTTCACCAGGTTGATACCGGAGATGAGGGGTTTGGATTATGAGGAGAGGCTGAGGAGATTGGGTTTGTACTCGTTGGAGTTTAGAAGGATGAGGGGGGATCTTATGGAGACTTATAAGATAATGCGGGGGCTGGATAGGGTGGAGGCGGAGAGATTCTTTCCACTTAGTAAGGAAGTTAAAACTAGAGGACACAGCCTCAAAATAAAGGGGGGTCGGTTTAAGACAGAGTTGAGGAGGAACTTCTTCTCCCAGAGGGTGGTGAATCTCTGGAATTCTCTGCCCACTGAGGTGGTGGAGGCTACCTCGCTGAATATGTTTAAAGCGCGGATGGATGGATTCCTGATCGGTAAGGGAATTAAGGGTTATGGGGATCAGGCGGGTAAGTGGTACTGATCCACGTCAGATCAGCCATGATCTTATTGAATGGCGGGGCAGGCTCGAGGGGCTAGATGGCCGACCCTGCTCCTATTTCTTATGTTCTTATGACCACAATTCAAACCAGGCCCTATCCCCATAACCCCATCCATTTACCCTAGCGCGTCGCCCTGATACTAAGGGGCAATTTAGCGTGGCCAATCCACCTAACCCGCACATCTTTGGACTGTGGGAGGAAACCGGAGCACCCGGAGAAAACCCACGCAGACACGGGGAGAATGTGCAAACTCCACACAGACAGTGACCCAAGCCGGGAATTGAACCTGGAACCCTGGTGCTGTGAGGTAGCAGTGCTAACCACTGTGCCACCATGCCGCCCACTGTTGGTTAGGGACCGATACTGACTCCTGGACTCGGAGGAGCTCCCCTTCTGCTCTTCAACATTTTAACGGCAGATCTTTTGCATCCGCCTGGGAGAACAGACAGGACGTGTCTGCAAGACAGAGGCTCCAACAGTGTAGCACTCCCTCAGTGCTGCGTTGGAGTGACAAATTGATTCCTTTAACATTCAAGTCTTCGGAGTGAACTGTGAAACCACAAATCTCTGACTCGGAGATGAGAGTGCTACCACCGGAGCGGTGACTGACACAGGTCAGGCGTCGTGGCATGATGGATAGCTCGCCATCATAACACTCATGTATGATGGACGGTCACATGTGTAACACACCAGTTGCAAGTTCCGTTGGTCAATGACCGTGGGCCTGACCACATAAAAAATCCAAACCGCGCCTGTGCCTCTCTTTCCCACCGGGACATGCGCAGGACGCCCGGGATTCATCAGCTGGAATTTTACTGCCCCGGCCACCACGGGAATCGGAGCAGGCAAGGGATGGACAATGGGAGGGGCAGACAATGGGAAGGGCCGACAATGGGAAGGGCGGACAGTGGGAGGGACGGACAATGGGAGGGACGGACAATGGGAAGGGCGGACAGTGGGAAGGGCGGACAGTGGGAGGGGCGGACAATGGGAAGGCGGACAGTGGGAAGGGCGGACAATGGGAAGGGCGGACAGTGGGAAGGGCGGACAGTGGGAGGGACGGACAATGGGAAGGGCGGACAATGGGAAGGGCGGACAATGGGAAGGGCGGACAGTGGGAGGGATGAACAATGGGAAGGGCGGACAATGGGAGGGACGGACAATGGGAGGGACGGACAATGGGAAGGCGGACAGTGGGAAGGGCGGACAGTGGGAGGGATGGACAATGGGAAGGGCGGATAATGGGAGGGACGGACAATGGGAGGGGCGGATAATGGGAGGGGCGGACAATGGGAGGGGCGGATAATGGGAGGGGTGGACAATGGGAGGGGCGGACAATGGGAGGGGCGGATAATGGGAGGGGCGGATAATGGGAGGGGTGGACAATGGGAGGGGCGGATAATGGGAGGGGTGGACAATGGGAGGGGCGGATAATGGGAGGGGCGGATAATGGGAGGGGTGGACAATGGGAGGGGCGGATAATGGGAGGGGTGGACAATGGGGGGGGGATAATGGGAGGGGCGGATAATGGGAGGGGTGGACAATGGGAGGGGCGGATAATGGGAGGGGTGGACAATGGGAGGGGCGGATAATGGGAGGGGCGGATAATGGGAGGGGTGGACAATGGGAGGGGCGGATAATGGGAGGGACGGACAATGGGAGGGGCGGATAATGGGAGGGGTGGACAATGGGAGGGGCGGATAATGGGAGGGGTGGACAATGGGAGGGGCGGATAATGGGAGGGGTGGACAATGGGAGGGGCGGATAATGGGAGGGGCGGACAATGGGAGGGGCGGATAATGGGAGGGGCGGACAATGGGAGGGGTGGACAATGGGAGGGGCGGATAATGGGAGGGTGGACAATGGGAGGGGCGGATAATGGGAGGGGTGGACAATGGGAGGGGCGGATAATGGGAGGGGCGGACAATGGGAGGGGTGGACAATGGGAGGGGCGGATAATGGGAGGGTGGACAATGGGAGGGGCGGATAATGGGAGGGGTGGACAATGGGAGGGGCGGATAATGGGAGGGGTGGACAATGGGAGGGGCGGATAATGGGAGGGGCGGATAATGGGAGGGTGGACAATGGGAGGGACGGACAATGGGAAGGCCTGTTGACCTTGGGTGGGATTTGACGGTTTCAGGTTGAGCGAGTAAATCCCGCCCATTGGGTCTTGGAGATGCCAACCGCAAAGCTAAATATGAAGCCTAGTTTTAGTTTAATTACACGGATTTTGAATCATTTTGAATCTTTTTTCGCGTCACTCTTGGGTGGGTCTTCACGCATGCCAGGATGCCACGGCACACTGGTTGGGAACCAGATATCGAGGGGGAAGGAGGAATGGAGGCATAGACTATTTTCTAAATGGGAAATGCTTCGGAAATCAGAAGCACAAAGGGACTTGGGAGTCATTGTTCAAGATTCTCTTAAGGTTAAGGTGCTGGTTCAGTCGGCAGTTAGGAAGGCAAATGTAATGTTAGCATTCATGTCGAGGGGGCTAGAATACAAGAGCAGGGATGTGCTTCTGAGGCTGTATAAGGCTCTGGTCAGACCCCATTTGGAGTATTGTGAGTAGTTTTGGGCCCTGTATCTAAGGAAGAATGTGTTGGCCTTGGAGGGGGTCCGAAGGAGGTTCACAAGAATGATCCCTGGAATGTATGAGAAATGGTTGAGGACTCTGGGTCTGTACTCGTTGGAGTTTAGAAGGATGAGGGGGAATCTTATTGAAACTTACAGGATACTGTGAGGCCTGGATAGAGTGGATGTGGAAAGGATGTTTCCACTCATAGGAAAAACTAGAACCAGAGGGCACAACCTCAGGCTAAAGGGACGATACTTTAAAACAGAGATGAGGAGAAATTTCTTCAGCCAGAGAGTGGTGAATCTGTGGAACGTTTTGCCGCAGAAGGCTGTAGAGGCCAGGTCATTGAGTGTCTTTAAGGCAGAGATAGATAGGTTCTTGGTTAATAAGGGGATCAGGGGTTATGGGGAAAAGGCAGCAGAATGGGGATGAGAAAAATATCAGCCATGATTCAATGGGCTGAGTGGCTGAATTCTGCTCCTCTGTCTTATGGTCTGATGAGAAATTCTCTGGGGACAGTAGTTCCAATCACACCATGGCAGCTGGTGGATGAATAAAAATAAATTATGACAATACTCCAACTGGTTAGGAATTGATTGTCTGAATAGTAAATTCACATACGACACAAAAATTGGTGAAGTTGCAGATAGTGAAGAGGAATGTCAGAGGATACAGCAAGATATAGACTGGTTGGAGACTTGGGCGGAGAAATGGCAGGTGGTGTTTAACCCGGACAAGTGTGAGGTAATGCATTTTGGAAGGTCCAATGTGTGTAGGAATTATACAGTAAATGGTAGAACCCTTAGGAGTGTCGATAGCCAGAGAGATCTGGGCGTACATGTCCACCAATCACTGAAAATGGAAACGCAAGTGGATAAGGTAGTCAAGAAAGCATTCGGCATGTTGGGGCACTGAGTGTAAAAATTGGCAGGTCATGCTGCAGCTCCACAGAACCTTAGTTAGGCTTCATTTAGAATATTGTGTACAATTCTGGTCGCCACACTACCAGAAGGATGTGGGTGCTTTGGAAAGGGTACAGAAGAGGTTTACCGGGATATTGTCTGGCCTGGAGGGTATTAGCTATGAGGAGAGGTTGGATAAACTTGGTTTGTTCTCACTGGAACAACGGAGGTTGAGGGGTGACCTGATAGAGGTTTACAAGATTATGAGTGGCATGGACAGGGTGGATAGTCAGATGCTCTTTCCTAGGATAGAAAAGTCAATTACTAGGGGACATAGGTTTAAGGTGCATGGGGAAAAGTTTAGAGGAGATGTGCAAGGTAGGTTTTTGCATAGAGGGTGGTGAATGTCTGGAACGCGCTGCCCGGGGAGGTGGCGGGAGCAGGTACGATAGCGGCATTTAAGGGGCAACTAGACGAATACATGAATAGGATGGGAATGGAAGGATACGGACTCCGTAAGTGCATATGGTTTTAGTTTAGGCAGGCATCATGATCGGCGCAGGCTTGGAGGGCCGAAGGGCCTGTTTCTGTGCTGCACTGTTCTTTGTTTTTTGACTGAGGCTGAACCAATATTCTATACAAATGTAACAGAGCTTCATGCAGGAATCAAAACACTAAGATCACACTGCAGCAAAGAATTGTGAAATAAGGATCTAAGATCCATTTTAGCATAGCCCTACCCTGAAATATCCAGATACTGCAACCACCCATCCAGACACATGGTAGCACTTGCATTGCTAATGATGGGAATTATGTCATTCCCATTGAGTGCGCATTTTGTACCAATACAGCTGAAATTAGCAATCTTTTCCATCATTTCGACAGAGATGTCTCTGCTTTCACTAACCAAGGGAATAATGTTCTCATCTGGGTAGGAATTCGGCATGGGAGGGAGCAGTTGACAGTTGCTCTGTCACTGAGTGTTGCGTCACTCATGGGGAATCCGCAGGGAGAGCGCGCAGACACAGGTTCAAATCCCGCCACGGCAACTGGTGGAATTTAAATTCAATTAATAAATCTGCAACATAAAAGCTAGTCTCAGTAACGATGACCATGAAACTATCATCGGTTGCTGCAAAAACCAATCTGGTTCACTAATGTCCTTTAGGGAAGGAAATCTGCCATCCTTACCCGGTCTGGCTTACATGTGACTCCAGAGCCACAGCAATGTGGTTGACTCTCAACTGCCCTCTGAAATGGCCAAGTGAGACACTCAGTTCACAAACAGCAACTGCTGGTTTCACCAGTGATGCCCACATCCCATGAAATAGTGGAGAAAAAGAAATAAGCTAACTTGGGAAACTAACTTGGGAATTACACATTTTCCATCATTAGTAGTGGAAACAAGTGTTACTGTGCATATGGATGGATGGTTATAATATCTGAATGATACAGAGTAGGTTTATGCTAATATGGACCTGCACAATTATTTGTTTGATTGATTAATAATAATCAATATTAATGAAAAGAGAGACGTGCTGCGGAAGCTTTTCATCTTGCACTCACCAGGACAAATGCAAGAATTCCAAATTTCAAACTACCACAACAATTTTCACTTTAAGCTTCAAGTTTTTAGGTGTCCAGATCACCAACAACCTGTCCTGGTCTCCCCATGCTGACACTTTGGTTAAGAAAGCCCACCACTGCCTCTACTTTCTCAGAAGACTAAGGAAATTTGCATGTCAGCTACGACTCTCACCAATCTTTACAGATACGCCATAGAAAGCATTCTTTCTGGTTGGATCACAGCTTGGTATGGTTCCTGCTCTGCCCAAGACTGCAAGGAATGACAAAATGTCGTGTTTGTGTGAATCCATCACGCAAACCAGCCTCCCATCCATTGACTCTGTCTACCCTTCCCGCTGCCTCGGCAAAGCAGCCAGCATAATTAAGGACCCCATGCACCCTGGATATTCTCTCTTCCATCGGGAAAAAGATACAAAAGTCTGAGGTCACGTACCAACTGACTCAAGAACAGCTTCTTCCCTGCTGCTGTCAGACTTTTGAATGGACCCACCTTGCATTAAGCTGATCTTTCTCTATACCCTAGCTATGACTGTAACACTACATTCTGCACTCTCTCCTTTCGTTCTTTATGAACGGTATGCTTTGTCTGTATTGTGCGCAAGAAACAATACTTTTCACTGTATGTTAATACATGTGACAATAATAAATCAAATCAGATCACATCAAAAACTTCAGGAGAAAAGGGTGCTGATGGGTTAGCAAGTTGATACTGATTGGCTGGGACATTGCCGTGGAAAAAGCAAAGGGGAACTACAGACTCCGAAAGCTCCCTGCTGACTCAAAAAAGATGCAAGGCTTGAGAATATTCCTGTTATGCTGCTGCTTTCTCCATGGCAACACCTCGGCCAATCAAGGTCGACTTCCTGGCCAATCAGCACCCTCCTCTCCTGTACTATAAATTGCCGTGATCGTTTGAAATTTGGAATTCTTGTATTTGTCCTGTCGCGTGCGGGATCAAAAGCTTTGGTGTCATGTTTCACTTATGAGCCATGTTCAAGCTCTGTATGGCTAAGTGACGGTTAATCAATATCTAAAAATTCTTCTGCTTCGTAAAGAATGAGGAAATTTCTCCCCCCAGCCGAGTTCCACAAACTCTTGGCAGGATTCCAGCATTATTGAGACTGAAGAGAGAAGCTGAAAGCTTGAGAGCAATTCTAGTGCTACCTTTGAGGAGGCGAGTGTTAGATTTACCATGAATGGATTCCAGTGCATATTCTGCCTGTTGAGTTTTCTTTCATTGCAGTCAACATCAAATCAACTGTGTTTAAAGTTCAGTAAATGGTATGATATACGCTGCAAAGAGTGATATCGAATGTGTCTTCAGTGTGAATTACTGAGTTCAACTGTGGCCTTGAGTGACTCATTCCGTATTAACTTCACAACCATTGTGGCTAAAGAAAAAACTACACAATATGGCCGTGGGGTTTTCCAGGCCAGTCATAGAATCATCGAATCCCTACAGTGCAGAAGGAGGCCATATGTGGGGCTGCCGGGAAAGGGCCTGGGTGGGATTGGGTCGGTGCAGACTCGATGGGCCGAAGGGTTTCTTCTGCACTGTGTGATTCTGTAAATTTTCACCACATTGGCACGGTGCCACAGTGGGGTTAGCACTGCTGCTTCTTAGCTCCAGGGACCCGGGTTCGATTTCTGGCTTGGGCGACTGTCTGTGTGGAGTTCACCCCATGTCTGCGTGGGTTTCCTCCCACAGTCCGAAAGACGTGCTGGTTGGGTGCATTGGCTGTGCTAAATTCTCCATCAGTGTACCTGAACAGGCGTCGGAGTGTGGCGACCAGGAGATTTTCACAGTAACTAATAAATAAACTTAAACTTATTGTTGAGCCATTATTTTCTTTGCCAGCTTCATGTACATTGTTCCTGGGGTATGAAGTAGCTCGATTTTGAAAGAATATGTATAAGAACATCTTGGAGGTACTTTGATGTATGGAAAAAGAGAAATGTTGCAGACAAACAGGGATATTAAATAGGGTTTCGACTCATGTCGAATATCGTCTTGTTTAGGTTGGATTATAGAACAGTCTTGACTTGAAAAGCTGATGACTGCCAGTGAAGTGCTCTGGCCTGATCAGTGAGAACACCTCAAAGCACTTCACTTCACTCCTGCATAAACACAAGAATTAACATTCTGCCGGGCTAATTCTACCGAGGCACAGCTAAAATCGAAGCTTCCCGTACACTCGCGCACTCCTCTGAAAATCAGATCCCAAAATTAGCAGCGTTCGGAGATCAAGTGGAGTGAAACGTCGATCATGCAATATTTAAACCCTCACAGATCAATTCCTTTCATCAAAGGAGTTCCTCGCTTTGAAATCTCTGCGCTTCTGCTCAACTCATGCAGGAGAGGGCTACCTAATTAGAACCCCCCCTGCCCTCACCCACCCCCCCCCCCCCCTCACACCCGCCCCAATCCCCCCACCCACAGAACCTGAGCACGAAGAGGCAAAAATAAGATTATAGCACATAAAATTCCTGCTTCCATTCCCTTTGATTCTCCTTTCAAAGCAGCACCACTAGAATTCAATATTTGACACCTTGGTAAGTGAAACCACTTCTGAAACTGATTATTAACCATCTTCAGGATGTGGGCGTCGCTGGCTAAGCCAACATTTATTGCTCATTCCTAATATCCCGTGAGAGGGTGATGGCGAGCCGCCTTCTTGAACCGCTGCAGTAGGTACACCCACAGTGCTGTTAGGGAGTTCCCAGCCACAGTGAAGGAACGGCCGATATATTTCCAAGTTAGGATGCTGAATCACTTAGAGGGGCAGCATGGTGGCACAGTGATTAGCGTTGCTGCCTCACAGCGCCAGAGACCCGGGTTCGATTCCCGGCTCGGGTCACTGTCTGTGTGGAGTTTGTACGTTCTCCCCATGTCTGCATGGGTTTCCTCCGGGTGCTCCGGTTTCTTCCCACATTCTGAAAGACGTGCTGGTTGGGTGCATTGACCCGAACGAGTGTGGCGACTAGGGGAATTTCACAGTAACTTCAGTGCAGGCTTAATGTTAGCATTACTTGCGTCTGGTAACTACAATTTTCTTTTACTTTAAAAATTTACTTGCAGGTGGTGGTCTTCTCATGTATGTGCTGCCCCTTGTCCTTTAGATGATAGTGGTTACGGGTTTGGAAGATGCTGCTTAAGGAACCTTGGTGAGTTTTTTTAAATTCATTCATGAGATATGGGCATCGCTGGCTGGCCAGCATTTATTGCTCATCCCTAGTTGCCTGAGAATGTTTGAGAGTCAACCACATTGCTGTGGCTCTGGAGTCACATGTAGGCCAGACCGGGTAAGGATGGTAGATTTCCTCCCCTAAAGGACATCAGTGAACCAGATGGGTTTTTTACGACAATCGACAATGGTTTCACGATTACCTTCAGACTTTTAATTTCAGATTTTTATTGAATTCAAATTTCACCATCTGCCACGATGGAATTCGAACCTGGGTCCCCAGAACATTACCCTGAGTCTCTGAATTACTAGTCCAGTTCCTGCAGTGCATCCTGTAGATGGTGCCCACTGCTGCTACTGTGCATTGCTGGTGAAGAGAGTGAATGCTTGTGGATGGGGTACCAATAAAGCGGAGCTGCTTTGTCCTGGTTAGTGTCGAGCTTCTTGAGTGTTGTTGGAGCTGCACCCATCCAAGCAAGTGGGGAGTATTCCATCACACTCCTGACTTGTGCCTTGTAGATGGTGGACTGGCTTTGGGTGTCAGGAGGAGAGTTCCTCACCATTGTATTCTCAGCCTCTGACCTGCTCTTGTAGCCATAGTATTTATAGGCGAGTCCCGTTCAGTTTCTGGTCAATGGTAACCCCCAGGATGTTGATAGTGGGGGATTCAGTGATGATAATGTGATTGATTGACAAGGGGCGATGATTAGATTCTCTGTTGTTGGAGATGGTCAATGCCTGGCACTTATGTGGTGTGAATATTATTTGTCATTTGCCAGCCCAAGCCTGGATGTTGTCCAGATCTTGTTGCATTTGAACATGGACTGCTTCAGTGTCTGAGGAGTCGCGAATGGTGCTGAACATTGTGCAGTCATCAGGAAACATACACACTTCTGACCTTATGATGGAGGGAAGGTCATTGATGAAGCAGCTGAGGATGGTTGGGCCGAGGCCACTGACCCTGAGGAACTCCTGCAGTGATGTCCTGGAGCTGAGATGATTGACCTCCAACCACCACCACCATCTTCCTTTGTGCCGGGTATCACTCCAACCAGTGGAGAGTTTTTCCCGAATCCCATTAACTCCAGTTTTGTTCAGGCTCCTTGATGCCACACTGAGTCAAATGGTGCCTTGCTGTCAAGGGCAGTCATAGAGGTTATAGAGTCATAGAGGTTTACAACATGGAAACAGGCCCTTCGGCCCAACTTGTCCATGCCGCCCCTTTTTTAAACCACCCAATTGCCCGCGTTTAGCCCATATCCCTCTATACACATCTTACCCGTGTAATTATCTCTCTCATTCTCACCTCACTTCTGGAGTTCAGCTCTTTTGTCCATGTCTGAACCAAGGCTGTATTGAGGGCAGGAACTGTTTGAGTGTCACTTGATAGCACTGTTCATAATCCTTTCCATGTTCGAGAGTAGATTGGGCAGTAATTAGCCGGGTTGGATTTGTCCTGCTTTTTGTGTACAGGACATACCCGGGCAATTTTCCACATTGTTGGGTAGATGCCAGTGTTGTAGATGTACTGGAAGAGCTTGGCAAGGGGCGCGGACCTTCCAAGAGGAGGTCAAATTTTGCCTCCTCTCGAGTTGGGCCATCCACATACTCAACGAAAAATTCCTCCTGAATACACTCAGCAAATTTCTCTCCATCCAACCTCCTAATACTGTGGCTGTCCCAGTCCCCGACTATTACCACCCTATTTTTCTTGGAGCTATCTGCAATCTCCTTGCATATTTGCTCCTCAATTTCCTGCTGACTATTTGGGGGTCTGTAGTACAACCCTATCAAAGTGATTTCCCCCTTCTTATTTCTCAGTTCTACCCATATGGACTCAGTGGGCGAACCCTCGGATATATCCCCTCAGTGCTGCCGTGATGTTCTCCCTAATCAAAAAATGCAATTCACCCTCTTCTCTTACCTCCTGTTCTATCCTTCCCATAGCACCTGTACCCTGGAACATTGAGCTGCCAGTCCTGTCCCTCCCTTAGCCATGTTTCAATAATAGCTATAATATCCCAGTCCCACATACCCATCCATGCGGCCCGGTGCAACAGTGGTTAGCACTGCTGCCTCACAGCATCAGGGGCCAGGGTTCAATTCCCGCTTGGGCCACTGTCTGTGTGGAGTCTGCACATTCTCCCCGTATCTGCGTGGGTTTCCTCCGTGTGCTCCAGTTTCCTCCCACAGTCCAAAGGTGTGCGGGTTAGGCGGATTGCCCCTTAGTGTCAAAGAACAAAGAACAGTACAGCACAGGAAACAGGCCCTTCGGCCCTCCAAGCCTGTGCCGCTCCTTGGTCCAACTATGTCAGGGGGATTAGCAGGGTAAATATGTGGGGTTATGGGGATAGGGCCTGGGTGGGATTGTGGTCGGTGCAGACTCGATGGGCTGAATGGCCTCCCTCTGCACTGTAGAGATTCTATACCCTGAGTTCATCTTCCTTGCCCATCAGCCAAGTCTCTGAAAGCGCATCATTACGTCCCAGCGATTGAATCAGACAGCCCAATCCTGCCATTGTTCAAATCAGGAGAGTGTAGTTTTCAGCCTCAGTGGAGGGTCTGTTGGCACAATGGCTAACATCGCTGTCTCGGAGGTCAGTCAGTGACTGCTGCTGGAATGTCCACACAGAAAGGAAGACCTACACTTATGTCATGGTCTTCCCCTCTCTGTGTCTCTCTCTCTCTTCAGTTTGCATGCTCTCAGGGGGAGTTAACGACCAGGAGCTTCCATGTTAATCCTGCCCGAGAGACCTGGTTCATTTTGTTGGTGGTGCATTCACCCAGTTTGCGAGGCTCTTTTGAATCATTGGCGGGGAGGTGGATTCTCCTTCCCGCCCACCATGGGAATCATAACGGCGGGGGTGGGGGTGGGGGATCACACAAAGTTCCATTGACCTTAGGGGGGTGAGTGGGGTTTGGGGGGTGGGTGGTCTCCGGTTTTGGGACAAGCGGGGCCGGAGAATCCCACCCGTTGTTCTTTGTCCAGCCCGAACTCAATCCCCATCGATCTTTCTTGTCAATACCAGTCTTTCTAATCCACCATTTCTTGTTAGGTGCCCAACCTTCCCTTCCTGATCTTGGCCAGTGGAGTTCTTGTGCTCTCAGATTCCACCAGCACCTCTTCATGGCTCCTGCTCTGCCCAAGACCCCCGCAGGAAACCACAAAAAGGTCGTGAATGTAACCCAATCCATCACGCAAACCAGCCTCCCATCCATTGACTCTGTCTACACTTCCCACTGCCGGGGCAAAGCAGCCAGCATAATTAAGGACCTCATGCACCCTGGACATTCTCTCTTCCACCTTCTTTCATCAAGAAAAAGATACAAAAGTCTGAGGTCACATGCCAACCGACTCAAGAACCGTTTCTTCCCTGTTGCTGTCAGACTTTTAAATGGACTTACCTTGCATTAAGTTGATCTTTCTCTACACCCTAGCTATGATTGTAACACTCCATTCTGCACTCTCTCCTTTCCTTCTCTATGAACGGTATGCTTTGTCTCTATAGCACGCAAGAAACAATATTTTTCACTGTATGTTAATACATGTGACAATAATAAATCAAATCAAGAATCAAAATCATGATCAAAAGTCATTGCAAATGTGACCTGCCCCAGATATTATTCACTTCAAACACTGAGAATGCTGTAACCATCAGCCACAATCACCAGACATTGCAATGAAATCATAGAATCAAGGAGGCCATTCGGCCCATCGAGTCTGCACTGACCACAATCCCACCCAGGCCCTATCCCCATAACCCCACATATTTACCTTACTAATCCCCCTGACACTAGAGTTAATTTAGCACGGCCAATCAACCTAACCTGCACATCTTTGGAATGGGAAATGGGAGCACCCGGAGGGAACCCACGCAGACATGGGGAGAATGTGCAAACTCCACACAGACAGTGACCCGAAGTCAGAATCGAACCCGGGTCCCTGGCGCTGTGAGGCAGCAGTGCTAACCACTGTGTCACCGTGCCGCCCCATTTTTTGAAGCAGCAGCCAATAGGTGCACAGTGAACAAGCAGCCATCTGATAATGACCACAAAATGTGGCGTTTATTTGTGATGTTGACTGTGGGATGAGCATTGTCCAGGACACCAGGGATAACTCCCCTGCTCTTCTTAGGAATCACACCATGGAAAACCTTTTACGTGCATTGAGACTGGTTGATGAGGCCTCAGTTAAACATTCCATCCAAAAGATGGCAAGCGGGATTTTCCAGCTACGCTCGCCCCAAGACTGGAAAATCCCGCCTGAGGTCAATGGACCTTTGCATGCCCCTTGTCCTGCCCACTACGGTTCCTGTGGCGGCGGGACAGGAAAATTCCACCCGGCATCTCCGGGCCATGCAGCACTCGGTACTGGAACGTCAGCTTTGATTCTGTCCTTGAACCTGGAGCCTCACGGTTGAGGAACAGGTCATTACAGCGGAGGCAGTGCTGACACTGTCTGTGTGGAGTTTGCACGTTCTCCCCTGAGAATAGGTTGATTGGCCATGCTAAATTGTCACTTAGTGTCAGGGGGATTAGCAGGATAAATATGAAGGGTTACGGGAATAGGGCCTGGGTGGGATTGTGGTTGGTGCAGATTTATTGCAATGCAGCAAGCAGTGTGTTTGCAATGCGGCGCTGGCTGGGTGGTGAATGCATGTGATTATTGATCCTTCTACCCGCCATAGCGCAGGCTGGGTGAGTGCGGTTTGGGTCAGTGATGGGCAACCTCGGCTAGTGAGTGGGTCGCATGAGGGACCCTCCTTCATCTCAGTGGGCCACAAGATTGAAATGGGGCTTGTTCACTAACTGTGTCCCCATGAATAAGATTAAATACGTTCAATGCACGCCGAGTATTTCATAATGAGTTAGAGAAAATGCTTCATCATTTATGTGTCAATAAAACTGTCATCAACTTCAAATGGGCGGCACGGTGGCACAGTGATTAGCACTGCTGGCTCACAGTGCCAGGGGCCCAGGTTCAATTCCAGCTTCAGGTCACTGTCTGTGTGGAGTCTGCACATTCTCCTCGTGTCTGCATGGGTTTCCTCTGGGTGCTCTGGTTTCCTCCCACAGTCCAAAGATGTGCAGGTTAGATACATTGACCATGCTAAATTGCCCCTTCGTGTCGGGGTGGGCTAGCTATGGTAAATGCATGGGGATAGGGCCTGGGTGGGATTGTGGTTGGTGCAGACTTGGTGGGCTGAATGGCCTCCTTCTGCACTATATGGCTTCTATGATTGTATGAAAGATTGACACTTTGGTTATAGAGGGAGCGTGCGGCTCTCACAGTCAATGTTGTGAGTAATCAGCACGCACCTCACTACACTCGCCCTTGCTTTACGTGCGAATCACTTCAGTCACACCAGTTGGAAAAAAACTACACGGACGGAAATCAGTGGAATGTGGCAACTCTGCACCTGGGCAATGGTCAACAAAATGTCCGGTGGGGCCACACTCAGAATCTAGATGGGCCGCACGTGGCCCCTGGGCGGCAGGTTGCCCACCATTGGTTTGGACCCTGTCTATACCAGCCTTTCCTGCCTTGTACCCTCTCCATGTTAAACCAAGTGGCACAATGGTGCAATAAGTCAACAGGGGAGCTTTGTTCTTTTGGAGACTGGGTGTTTTTTAAAATTCATTCGCGGAACATGGGCAGAATTTATTGCCCATCCCTAGTTGACCTTGAACTGAGTGCCCTGCTCAGCCATTTCAGAGGCCAGTTGAGAGTCAACCACATTGCTGTGGTGCTCTAGTCACATGTAGGCCAGACCAGGTAAGGATGGCAGATTTCCTTCCCAAGAGTGAACCAAATTGGTTTTGCCAACAATCGACAATGGTTTCATGGTCATCAGTAGATTCTTAATTCCAGATATTTTTTATTGAATTGAAATTCTACCATCTGCCCTGACGGGATTTGAACCCAGAACATTAGCTGAGTTTCTGGATTAATAGTCGAGTGATAATACCACCAGGCCATTGCCTCCTCTCGGTTGACGATGTGAATATGTGTGATTATTGATCTTTCTTTCACCCATACAGATCAATGCTTCCCAGGACACCATAAGAAGTCTCACAACACCAGGTTAAAGTAGAACATAGAACATAGAACAGTACAGCACAGAACAGGCCCTTCGGCCCACGATTTTGTGCCGAGCTTTATCTGAAACCAAGATCAAGCTATCCCACTCCCTATCATCCTGGTGTGCTCCATGTGCCTATCCAATAACCGCTTAAATGTTTCTAAAGTGTCTGACTCCACTATCACTGCAGGCAGTCCATTCCACACCCCAACCACTCTCTGCGTAAAGAACCTACCTCTGATATCCGTCCTGTATCTCCCACCACGAACCCTATAGTTATGCCCCCTTGTAATAGCTCCATCCACCCGAGGAAATAGTCTTTGAACGTTCACTCTATCTATCCCCTTCATTATGAGCTTTCAGGGCGCTGCTCCTTCATCAGATGAATGGACACTCACCTGATGAAGGAGCGGTGCTCCGAAAGCTTCTGATACCAAATAAACCTGTTGAACTTTAACCTAGTGATGTGAGACTTCTTACTGTGCCCACCTTGGTCCAATGCCGGCATCTCCACATCCTGGTCCCAGGACACCTGCTGACTGCCTTGTCACAGTGTCGGTAACCCAGCAGCTGTAAAGAACTGTACCACAGTGGCAGCTCTCGATCAGAGCGAGACAGACTGTGCCATATTCACGTCAGTACAACGGCCCGCACAAGCATGAATAGACTTTCTATTCCAAGTGAAGGACATGAATTACTCTCACTCTTAACACGCTCTTTTGACAGATGACCGGGACAGTTGGAATTAAATAAATTGTTAGATTAACAACATGCAACTTGCAGTTGTTTTAATCTTCACTTCTGACATTTATAATAGTCATTGCTTTAATTTAAATCATTCTAATTTACCGCTTCCTCTTAACAATGTATTTTAAATAGAGCTTATGGAATAGTGTACAGTTATAACATTCCGTTCAAGCTCAATAATGTAAAGCTGGGTTCAGATGAGATCATAACCTTGCTGATAGCTTGTCATACTGAGTGGCATCATTTAGAAATATGTCCATTGCATTATATATTTAGCAATCCACAATGATCTCATGTGATACCTGGACGTGTGGCAAGAGAATCCAGCAAGACATTTTCGAGTCATGGAATTTAAATTGACACAGAAGTAGGCCATTCAACCCCGTGCTGGCTCACTGTGGAACTATCCACTCAGATGCCAAAAAAAACCCAAATTCCGCATAAATGTTTTTAAAAATTTATTTTATATTTATTAGTGTCACAAGTAGGCTTACATTAACACCGCAATGAAGTTACTGTGAAAATCTCCTCGTCGCCACACTCCGGCGCCTGTTCGGGTACACTGAGGGAGAATTTAGCACGGCCAATGCACCCTAACCAGCATGTCTTTCGGACTGTGGGAGGAAACCGGAGCACCCGGAGGAAACCCACACAGACACGGGGAGAACGTGCAAATTCTGCACAGACAGTGATCCAAGCCGCGAATTGAACTCGAGTCCCTGGCGCTGCGAGGCAGCTGTGCTAACCATTGTGCTACCGTGCTGCCCATAAATGTGCCACCTCATATAATCTGGAGGAGTATAGGCCAGGTAGAGCTTGTAATGGGCACAGTGCAGACTGCACTTAACCAGCCAAGCTGGCAAAACAGAGCACCTACTGTTAGTTGTGATTCTGCGATCAGACAGAACTTTCTGGGCAATCCTGAGTGCATGATAAGATGAACTAGCTACTAATTTAGGATAGATAATCAGTCAACTTCTTAGCATGGCTCATTTATGCTTGCGACAAGCGACATACATTCAGACACAAAACAAAAGGAATGTATTCAAGCGTTGCAGTTTTTTAAAGTTACCCGGATCTTAAGAAGTCTAGAGTTCCCTGTTGCTCGGTCAATCAGAGTCTTTCTGCCCAATCAGCACCACTTCTCTCTGTGGTATAAGTTGTCGCTGTTTCTTCGGAAGGAAGGGAGGAGTTTGGAGTCTCGGAATAGGTGGCCTTTTCATCACTCTCTGTAAATACTTATTTATCTTAATAAACCGGTTATTAGTTAATCTACATGGCGGTTACCTGTCATTATAGTTACTACACCCCCCCCTCCAATAACTGGAACCTTCCCTTTCACACCTCCCCTCAAACCCTTCGTAACTTTACACCTCTATCAGATTAGATTAATCTCCTTTCTAGAGAAAAGAGTTTATTAATTGGTCTCTTTAGGAGTCCCCCTTCTCCAATTCCCCCATTTACAGATCCTGTTCACAAATCCCCTCATTTACTAGTCCCCTCTGTCAACCCCTTCCCTCATTATAGGTCACTGCCCTCAATTCTCCCAGTTACTGATGCCCACACCACCTGCAGATGCCATTTATAACCCATGCCCATCAACTTTAAATCTACTTTATCCTGACCAGGGACCTATCATCTGGTTGGATCAGCTGTTCTCCCGTGTCCAAAGCTACCAGTTAAAAACCCTTGATTTAATATCCAGCTGCCAGGTTGTTGAACTGTTTTACGCTGAGCCACACTTGTCCACTCGCCACAGGGTGGCAGTGTTCCACAACAGTCAGAGTATTGATCTGCGCTGGGGAAGCAACACAATGTGATTGCATTGGAGGGATTGCAGAGGAGATTCACCAGGACGCTGCCTGGGATGAAGCACTTAAGTTATGAAGAGAGGTTGGGTAGGGTTGGGTTGTTTTCAGTGGAGCAGAGAAGACTGAGGGGTGACCTGATCGAGGTGTACAAGATTACGAGGGACATGGACAGAGTGGATAAGGAGCAGCTGTTCCCCTTAGTTGAAGGGTCAGTCGCGTGGGGACATCGGTTGAAGGTGAAGGGGTGGGAGGTTTAGGAGGGGATGTGAGGCCTAACTCTTTTACCCAGAGGGTGGTGAGGGTCTGGAATGCGCTGCCTGGGAGGGTGGTGGAGGCGGGGATGCCTCACATCCTTTAAAAAGTACCTGGATGAGCACTTGGCACAATCATAACATTCAGGGCTATGGGCCAAGTGCTGGGGGATGGGATTAGGTGGGAGTTCAGGTGTTTCTAATGTGCCGGTGTGAACTCGATGGGCCGAAGGGCCTCTGCTGCACTGTATGATTCTATGAATATCGAGCCAAGTTTTATTGGGCAGCACAGAACATTGTCTTGAAAACAAACGCTAAGCATAGGTTTGCTGAATGGTAAGTTACTGAGTACTTTTGGTCTGTACGACCCCAAAGCTGTCAGCATCGTAGATTAAATAATGGGAATGGCAGTGGATTGGAGGGCAGCATAATGCCAATGTTGCTGGGGGGTGGTGGGGGTGGTGGGGGGGGGGGGGGGGGGGGGGGGGGCGCTTTGGCATTGTGTGACATCAGCCACATCAGGTACTTCCATGAATTAGATCAACGGCTGGAATTTTACCGGCACACCCGACCCGATTCCGGGGGCGGGCGAGGCTCGGAGAACGGCATTCTCCGTTGGCCTCGGGCGGACATGCCGGTAAAATCCCACCCACTGTCTTGGCTCTCGCGTCACCTCGGTGTCGTGGGTCACAGCAATGACCTGTAACCCTGCTGCCCTCAGCTGTCACTAACCAACCGCTCCCATGTGTTTGTGTTTCTGCCTTTTGATGGAATCAGTAAATCGCTCCAGTTGTGGTTTGCGGGAGGGATAGACCATCGGAAACAAACCATCACTGGAGTCACCACATGTGTAGCATGAAGCATTCCCAATATATTGCTTACAGAGGCCTGTTCAAGCTAATAACACAAAACCAGGATCACTCTGACAGCGGAGTTTAGCAGCATTATAGCGTTTTACCCCGACAAATGTGAGGTGATGCAATTGGGAAAGTTTACTGCAGAAGGAAAGTCAACGGTAAGTGGTAGCACCCTTGGAAATATTAGATCACAGAGGGATCTAGGCGTACAGATCCAGTGTTCCCTGAAGGTGGCAACTCAGGTGGACAAGGTGGTCAAGAAGGCGTATGGCATGCTGGCCTTCATCGCTCAGGGCGTTGAGTATTGGAATTGGAAAATCCTGTCGGAGCTGTATAAGACTTTGGTTAGGCTGCTTTTGGAGTATTGTGTACAATTCTGGCCACCACACTACTGGAAGGATGTTGATGCATTGGAAAGGGTGCAGAAGAGATTTACCAGGATGTTGCCGAGTTTGGAAGATATGGACTCATAGAATCATCATAGAATCATAGAAACCCTACAGTACAGAAAGAGGCCATTCGGCCCATCGAGTCTGCACCGACCACAATCCCATCCAGGCCCGACGCCCATATCCCACCCGCTAATCCACGCGTCCCAGGACACTGAGCATGGCCAATCAACCTAACCCGCACATCTTTGGACTGTGGGAGGAAACCGGAGCACCTGGAGGAAACCCACGCAGACACGAGGAGAATGTGCAAACTCCACACAGATAGTGACCCAAGCCAGGAATCGAACCCAGGTCCCTGGAGCTGTGAAGCAGCAGTGCTAACCACTGTGCTACCGTGCCGCCTATATCCCGACTATGAAGAAAAGTTGAACAAACTTGGATTGTTTTCATTGGGGCGTCGGAGGATGAGGGGAGACCTGATAGAGGTTTACAAGATTATGACAGGCTAGAGTGGATAGTCAGAGTCTTTTTCCCAGGGTGAAAGGGTCAATTACTCGGGGGAATAGGTTGAGAGTGAGAGGGGAAAGTGTAAGAAAGATGTAAGGGGCAAGTTTTTCACACAGAGGGTGGTGAATGCCTGGAACGAGCTGCCGGAGGAGGTGGTGGAAGCAGATTCTATAACAACGTTCAAGAGGCATCTGGATAGATACATGAATAGGCAGCGAATAGAGGGATATGGACCACGTAGAGGCAAGAAAATATTAGATTAGAGAGACATCTGTGTCAGCACAGACAAGCCTGTTCCTGCGCTGTATTGTTCTTTGTTCTATTATCGCAATCTAATCCTTCTGAAAACAGTAAATATTGTCAATTTATAAATACATAGCAGGCATTAAAAGAAAGAGGACAGATGATTTTTTATTTAGTTGGCAGTTTGGGACAGGAGAGGTGCATCTTAAGTGTCGATAAAGGCAAATTACTGCTGATACTGGAATCTGAAACAAAAACAGAAAATGCTGGAAAATCTCAGCAGGTCTGACTGCGTCTGTGGAGAGGGAGAATAGAGCCAACGTTCCGAGTCTGGGTGACCCTTGATCAGAAGACGAAAGGTCATCAAGGCTTGAAACATTGGCTCTATTCGCTCTCCACAGTTGCTATCAGACCTGCTGAGATTTTCCAGCATTTTCTGTTTGAGCATGTCAGGTGCACTTTTATGGCACCTTACACGACATTCCAAAGCACTTAACAGCCAATGAAGTGTTGTAATGTAGCAAATTTGACAGCCAACTGGTGCACAGCAAGATCCCACAAGCAGCACTGTGTTGATGTCCGGATGGTGTGTTTTTGGGCTGTGCAGGGGCAGGGGGTGGGACTCTTCTGCTCTTCTCTGAGACAGTGCTACGGGATTGGCTACCCATGGAGAGCAGACAGGGCCGAGGCTCATCCAGAACACAGCAGCCCTGACAGTGCGGCACTCCTTCAGTACTGCACTCAGTCTCAGACTGAGTTTTTGCGCTCAAGCCCTGCCTGACCCCAGAACCTTGGGGAGAGGCAAGAGGGACTTTTTTTTAGAAATTCTCTCATGGGAGGTGGGTAAGGGTTTGATGCCCGTCCCTAGAATTGCCCCTTGAGAAGGTGGTGGCCAGCTGCCTTCTTGAACCCACAGCTGGTGCAGGTACACCCACAGTGCTGTTAGGGAGGGAAGCGGTTTGGTACGGGGGAGGGGTTTGATTGGCCATTTCAGAGCGTAGTTAAGTGTCAACTGCAGTGCTGTGGGTCAGGGGACACATTTAGGCTGGCAGGTTCACTCCTCTACAGGACTGAGTGCACCATAGAAAGCATTCTTTCTGGTTGTATCACAGCTTGGTATGGCTCCTGCTCTGACCAAGACCGCAAGGAACTACAAAAGGTTGTGAACGTAGCCCGGTCCATCACGCAAACCAGCCTCCCATCCATTGACTCTGTCTACACTTCCCGCTGCCTTGGAAAAGCAGCCAGCATAATTAAGGACCCCACGCACCCCGGACATTCTCTCTTCCACCTTCTTCCATCGGGGGTGGCACAGTGGTTAGCACTGCTGCTTCACAGCGCCAGGGACCTGGGTTTGATTCCTAGTTTGGGTCACTATCTGTGGAGCCTGCATGTTCTCCCCGTGTCTGCATGGGTTTCCTCCGAGCGCTCTGGTTTCCTCCCACAGTCTGAAAGACGTGCTGGTTACGTGCATTGACCATGCTAAATTCTCCCTCAGTGTACCCGAACAGTGGCCGGACTGTGGCAAGTAGGGGATTTTCACAGTAACTTCATTGCAGTGTTAATATAAGCCTACTTGTGACTAATAAATGAACTTTTAAAAAAAAGTCTAAGGTCACACGAACCAACCGTCTCAAGAACAGCTTCTTCCCTGCTGCCATCAGACTTTTGAATGGATCTATCTCGTACTAAGCTGATCTTTCTCTACACCCTAGCTATGACTGTAACACTATATTCTGCACTCTCTCCTTTCCTTCTCCTCTATGTGCTCTATGAACTGTATGCTTTGTCCATATAGCGCATAATACTTTTCACTGTATCCCAATACCTGTGACAATAATCAATCAAGCTTAATCAAAACATACAGCCCACACAGTGATGTATGAAGGCACATGACCCAGACTCAGTGCGGAGCTCTGACCAAGGGTCATCCAGACATGAAACGTTGGCTCTATTCTCTCTCCACAGATGCTGTCAGACCTGCTGAGATTTTCCAGCATTTTCTGTTTTTGTTTCAGATTCCAGCATCTGCAGTATTTTGCTTTAAACTTGGTGTTGGATAAGATATAAGAGCAAAGAACAAAGAAAGGTACAGCACAGGAACAGGCCCTTCGGCCCTCCAAGCCTGCGCCGCTCATGATGCCCTAACTAAACATAGAAATTTCTATAGTGCAGAAGGAGGCTGTTTGGCCCATCGAGTCTGCACTGACCACAATCCCACCCAGGCCCTGTCCCTGTAACCCTCTGTATTTACCCTGCTAATCCCCCTGACACTAGGGGGCAATTTTAGCATGGCCAATCAACCTAACCCGCACATCTTTGGACTGAGGGAGGAAACCGGAGCACCCGGAGGAAACCCACGCAGACATGGGGAGAACGTGCAGACTCCACACAGACAGTGACCCGAGGCCGGAATTGAACCTGGCACTGTGAGGCAACAGTGCTAACCAATGTGCCATTGTGCTGCCTTCTGCCTTTATGAATAGATATAGTTACATGTAATTATTTAAAAATTGCTATTAACCTTAACAGAAGACTACAATGAGTTCTTTAACAGACACATTCCATAATCAGCACCATCCCAACAACAGGTACGAAGTTTGAATGTATTAATTTAAATTCCCACAGCTGCCGTGGTGGGATTTGAACCCATACTCCACCGCCCCCTCCGCCCCCAGGGGAATCAGCCTGAGTCTGGGTTACACTATCGGCTCAATATGCCAACTGAGTAAGAATAGAAGGCAGAGAAACCATCTGTAAAACTAATCAGAGGGAAAGGAGTGAATATCAAAGAGAAATTAAGAGGAGAACTTTAGGCTTGATACTTTCGAAGAGTTAGTTCAAAATCCTAATTATCTGTAACTGGATTTTAAAATGCTTAAAAGTAAAAACTGTTCATTGGATGGCACGGTGACACAGTGGTTAGCGCTGCTGCCTCACAGCGCCAGGGACCCGGGTTCGATTCCCGGCTTGGGTCACTGTCTGTGCTGAGTCCGCACGTTCTCCCCGTGTCTGCGTGGGTTTCCTCCGGGTGCTCCGGTTTCCTCCCACAGTCCAAAGATGTGCGGGTTAGGTGGATTGGCCATGATAAATTGACCCTCAGTGTCAGGGGGACTAGTTAGTATAAATGCATGGGGTTATGGGGATAGGGCCTGGGTGGGACTGTGGTCGGCACAGACTCGATGGGCCGATTAGCCTTCTTCTGTTCTGTGGGGTTCTATGATTCGATGAAAACATTAACATCAATTATCAAGATACAAATTGCTTTCAAGCACACTTCTGTTCAGAGATGAAGTCATTCAGCCACTGGGCTCTGGTAATTATCACAGCTTCAAGACAGAATTGAGGCTGGTAGCTCTTAAAACCCACCGCGCGAATACGGAAGGCAGAATCAAACCGAGGCAACAAACAGAATGAGACGAACTGTTGAGGAGGACAAATCATCACTTGCTAGTCTATTGAGAATCTTTCTCATGTTCTGAGTCTGTTTCCCAGGGTAGAAATGTCAATTACTCGGAGCCATAGGTTCAAGATTAAAGGGGGAAAATTTGTTTACAGTTGGCTGGATTTTTTTGTGTGTTGGCCAGCTGAGTACAAAACCCATTATTTGGTTGATTTTTGCTTTTAATCCAGAGATGGCACGGCGGCACAGTGGGTTAGCACTGCTGCCTCACAGTGCCAGGGACCCGGGTTCGATTCCCGGCTTGGGTCACTGTCTGTGTGGAGTTTGCACGTTCTCCCCGTGTCTACCAAACCGGCACATCTTTCAGACTGTGGGAGTAAACTGGAGCACCCGGAGGAACCCCATGCAGACACGGGGAGAACGTGCAGACTCCACACAGACAGTGACCCAAGCCGGAAAGCGGACCCGGGTCCCTGGCGCTGTGAGGCAGCATTGCTTTTTGATTTGATTTGATTTATTATTGTCACATGTATTAACATACAGTGAAAAGTATTGTTTCTTGCGCACTATACAGACAAAGCATACCATTTATAGAGAAGGAAACGAGAGAGTGCAGAATGTAGTGTTACAGTCATAGCTAGGGTGTAGAGAAAGATCAACTTAATGCAAGGAAAGTCCATTCAAAATTCTGACAGCAGCAGGGAAGAAGCTGTTCTTGAGTCGATTGGTATGTGACCTCAGACTTCTGTATCTTTCTCCCGACAGAAGAAGGAGAAAGAGAGAATGTCCAGGGTGCGTGGGGTCCTTAGTTATGCTGGCTGCTTTGCCGAGGCAGCGGGAAGTGTAGACGGAGTCAATGGATGGGAGGCTGGTTTGCGTGATGGATTGGGCTACATTCACGACCTTTTGTAGTTCCTTGCGGTCTTGGGCAGAGCAGGAGCCATACCAAGCTGTGATATAACCAGAAAGAATGCTTTCTATGGTGCACCTGCAAAAGTTGGTGAGAGTCGTAGCTGACATGCCAAATTTCTTTAGTCTTCTGAGAAAGTAGAGGCGTTGGTGGGTTTTCCAGTGCTAACCACTGTGCCACCGTGCCACTCCTGTGATATCGGTAAGAAAACACCTGGTCCAATCCTGACATGACGCTGATTAGAAGGTCTCAACTCATTTACGATTCTGTGCGATACGCTGGATTAATGGTGAAGGTGCGAGGGGAGGGGTGGGAGAAAGGTGTGGCCAAGGTGGAGAATTGGTAAGGTTGTCAGCTCCTGATCTCTGTCCCCACTAAATCGTGCGCCTGTGTTGACATCAGATGATTCGAGAGCCGGCTGTGATGCCTCTCAAGACAAACATCTAGTCATCACTCGCAAGGGCCGTTATGTCGGGGATCTAACCTCAAACGATCATAGCTTATCTCTTCATGTGGTGAGGTCTCCTCTCGGAGAGACAATTGAAATACTAAAATTGCCATCTCTCTTGAATGAAAAAGACTCGCGATATTTTAACTCCACAAACAGGCCCCTGTGGATCTTATAATATGTTTTGCTCGGGGGAAACAAACACCACATGACTCTCCTCACTCTCCCATTTCCTGATGGCAACAGGTCCTTATGAAGATTAACACTGACAGCTGGAATTCAGGGAATCTGGTGTTTGTGCAGATCGCGTTGAAGCTAAAACAGGCAACGGTCTAAGAAGAATGCGGAATGAGGAACTAAGTCATGTTGTGACATTTGCTGCACAAGAATCACTTACTAGGAAATGAATACTTTGAGACATAGCTGCGCTTTCAAGCAGCAAGGTTTTAGTTTGATGATCATCAACAATATGAGCCTTTGAACTGCGCCTCATGAGGTTGCTTTTGGTCTTCACTTCCTGTTATTCTACATCGGTCAGACAGCAAGGATCTTGTACTTGGCCAGACTCGTACATGGCACAGAATCCTCCAGAGGAATACTGTTCAACTTATTGCTCAACGCTACACAGCTTAAAGTCATGATGTGCACTCATTAAACTCAACTCTGAAAACCGCAAGGCAAAAGCATCCCCCAACTGAATTTCAAACATGCCCGACTTCAAGAGAAGTTCACAGGATCAAAGAATAGAACAGACGATGGGAGGCCATTCAGCCCGTCGTGCCTGTGCCAACTCTTTGAAAGGGTCATCCAAACTCTCCCACAGCGTGAAATGACTCATTGCGCTGCCAGGATCATTTGTTTTTTTCAATAACCGTCTTTTGTCTGTGAGGTGACGCGGAATTCTTATTTTTCTTTACATGCTCCAGTCAGCCCAGTTTGCAGCAAGGGGAACTGCAGTTCTAGGTTAACCTAGATTCTGTCATACAAACATGCAAACTAGGAGTAGTAGGTAGGTAATTAGCCATAGGAAGCCACTCGGCCCCTCGAGCCTGCTCCGCCATTCAATATGATCATGGCTGATCTAATTGTGGCCTCAGCTCCTCATTCCCACCCAATCCCGATAACGCTTGACTGTCTTGTTAGTCAAGAAGATGTCTACCTCTGACTCAACCACTCTGTGGAAGAGAATTCCAAAGACTCATGACCCTCTGAGAGAACAAAATTCTTCTCATCTCAGTCTTAACTTGGAGACCTCTTATTTTTAACCTGTCTCCCCCAGTTCTAGTCTCTCTCTGAGGGGAAACATCCTCTCAACATCCACCCTGTCAAGTCCCCTCAGGACCTTATGTGTTTCAATTAGATCGCTTTACAGTCTTCTAAACTCCATTGAATACAAGCCTAGCCTCTCCAACCTTTCCTCATACTTGGAACGATGGACAACTTTCAGAGACTGGACACTCATTCTGCTTTTACCATGTCAAGTGCAGCGATTTCCCTTCCGAGACAAAAGGTTCCGGGTTCAAACACCATAAGACCATAAGGGCAGCACGGTGGCACAGTGGTTAGCACTGCTGCCTCACAGCACCAGGACCCCAGTTCGATTCCCGGCACGGGTCGCTGTCTGTGTGGAGTTTGCACGTTCTTCCCGTGTCTGCGTGGGTTTCCTCCGGGTGCTCTGGTTTCCTCCCACAGTCCAAAGATGTGCAGGTTAGGTGGATTGGCTGTGCTAAATTGCCCTTGAGTGTCAGGGGGATTAGCTAGTTAAATGTGTGGAGTTACGGGGATAGGGCCTGAGTAGGATTGTTGTCAGTGCAGACTCGATGGGCTGAACGGCATCTTCCTGCACTGTAGGGATTCTATGATGACATACGAGCAGAAGTAGGCTGTTTGGCCCATCGAGTCTGCTCTGCCATTCAATAAGGCTCTCCAGGGCTGGAGCAGGTAATCTTGACGGAAGTGTCATCTGTCATCGCTGGCCATCTGATTTCAGCTTCTCTGCCGTTTGGCCGTTCACACCTTCTATTCTCTCTATGGATTGCCATTAGCAGCCTTTCCCTCGAGGCTATGACTCATCTTTCATTCCCTCACCCAGCAGTATAAATATCTCCCACTTTCTATGCCTTTTAGCTTTGACAAAGTCATCTGGACTCAAAACATCAGCTCTTTTCTCTCCTTACAGATGCTGCCAGACCTGCTGAGATTTTCCAGTGTTTTCTGCTTTTGTTTAAGGTTGACTCGGGTTGATTGAGGATTAAATCTCGGTCAGAATTCCCTTACTCCTCTGCGAATAATGCGACAGGAAGTTTCACACCCAGCCCCGGGGACAGATGGAACCTCAGTTTAATCATCTCACCATGAAAGACGGGCTCCTGGCATGACTCTCCTCTCTGACCTGCCTCTCCTCCCCGGACAGCTCACCCTGGGACTGAGCAGAGAAGGTCGTGGACACGCTGTTCATCTTCACACTGGTGTGGCACAAAATCTTTACAAAGCAATGCTTTATCCAGCCTTGTATAAATCTCCCAGGATCTTTATAATCAATTGTACAAGGAATTAACTGTAAATCTATACTGGCTTGAATAAACGCCTGGGAGATTTGTACACCGACGCAAAACAACCACTTGCATAGATTTCCTGTCATAGCAGCTAAGCTCAATTATGGTTTATCAGTTCAACCTTCAGACCTTGAGTGACTCATACAGTGCAGAAGGAGGCCCATCGAGCCTGCACTGATAACAACCCCACCTAGGACCTGCCCCGTAACCCCACGTATTTATCCCACCAATTGTAGTTAATTTAATCACTCCATGAAGCTGCATTCCTCGTACAATTCTCGTAAATCTCCTCTGCACCCTCTCCGAGGGTCCTGACATCCTCCTCAAAGTGTGGTATCCATTGGACACAATACTCTGCTGGGGGCTAGACCAGCGTCCCATAAAGCATCAGCGTAACTTCCTCACTTTTGTACTCTATGCCTCTATTTAAACTTTATTTATTAGTGCCACAAGTAGGCTTACATTAACACTGCAATGAAGTTACTGTGAAAATCCCCTCGTTGCCACACTCCGGCGCTTGTTCGGGTACAGTGAGGGAGAATTTAGCACGGCCAATTCACCTAACCAGCACGTCTTTCAGACTGTGGGAGGAAACCGGAGTACCCGGAGGAAACCCACACAGACACGGGGAGAATGTGCAGAATCCGCACAGATGGTGACCCAAGCCGGGAATTGAACCCAGGTCCCTGGAGCTGTGAGGCAGTAGCGCTAACCACTGTGCCACCGTGCTGCCCCATTTATCAAGTTGAAGATCCCACTTGTTTGTTTTAACAACCTTCACAACCTGTCTCTTCATATTATTTTGTGTACATTCACCACTCTTTAAATTGATACCCTTTTGTTTATGTTGTAAAGTAAGGATGTTGGCTCGAATTGTAAGGATTGACCTCACAGAGACGCATCATGTAGTGCATTCGGTGCTTTTGCAATGATTTGATTTGATTTAATTTGATCTGATTTATTATTGTCACATGTATTAGCATATTGTGAAAAGTATTGTTTCTTGTGCACTGTACAGACAAAGCATACCGTCCAAAGAGAAGGAAAGAAGAGAGTGCAGAATGTAGTGTTACAGTCATAGCTAGGGTGTAGAGAAAGATCAACTTAGTGCAAGTTTGATGGCAGCAGGGAAGAAGCTGTTTTTGAGTTGGTTGGTACGAGACCTCAGACTTTTGTATCTTTTTCCCGGCGGAAGAAGGTGGAAGAGAGAATGTCCGGGGTGTGTGGGGTCTTTAATTATGCTGGCTGCTTTGCCGAGGCAGCGGGAAGTGTAGACAGAGTCAATGGATGGGAGGTTGGTTTGCGTGATGGATTGGGCTACATCCACCACCCTTCGTAGTTCCTTGCGGTCTTGGGCAGAGCAGGAGCCATACCAAGCTGTGATACAACCAGAAAGAATGCTTTCTGTGGTGCATCTGTAAAAGCAATGCAGTGGAGGTAACCTCCAACTTCTCCCAATTCCAATGAAAAGTAATTGATTTGAAACATAAGAACAGAAGCTATTGGAGCTGGTGTAGACCATTCCGCCTGTCAAGCCTGCTCTCCCTTCGATACAATCACAGCCGCTCCTGAACTTCAACTCCGTTTTCCTGCTGACTCCCCAAATCCCTTAATCCACTGAGAGATCAAAGATCTGTCTGTCCCAGACTTATTGTATTCCGTGATGAAGCATCTACAATCTTCTGGCTAGAGACTTCCAAAGATTCACAACACGTTGAGCGAAGAGATTTCTCCTCATCTCGGTCCTAAATGATTGGTCCCTTACTCTGAGACACTATTCCCCCCAGTAGCTTTGACGAAGGGTCATCCAGACTCTATTCTCCCTCCACAGATGCGGTCAGACCTGCTGAGTTTTTCCAGCATTTTCTGTTTTTGTTTCAGATTCCAGCATCTGCAGTATTTTGCCTTTATCCTCCCCCCTCAGCCTCCTTTAGCAAGGCCTTTGACAAGGTACCGCATGGTAGCTTGTTGCAGAAAGTTAAATCTCACGGTATCCAGGGTGAGGTATCTAAATGGATACAAAATTGGCTTCTTGACAGAAGCCAGAGGGTGGTTATAGAGAGTTGTTTTTGTAACTGGAGGTCTGTGACCAGCGGTGTGCCTCAGGGATCAGTGCTGGGCCCACTGTTATTTGTCATTTATATTAATGATTTGGATGAGAATATAGGGGGGCATGGTTAGTAAGTTTGCAGATGGCACCAAGATTGGTGGCATGGTGGACAATGAGGAAGGTCATCTTCAATTGCAGCAGGATCTTGATCAATTGGGCCAGTGGGCTGACGAATGGCAGATGGAGTTTAATTTAGACAAATGCAAGGTGATGCATTTTGGTAGATTGAACCAGGGCAGGACTTACTCAGTTAATGGTAGGGCGTTGGGGAGAGTTACAGAACAAAGAGATCTAAGGGTACATGTTCATAGCTCCTTGAAAGTGGAGTCACAGGTGGACAGAGTGGTGAAGAAGGCATTCGGCATGCTTGGTTTCATCGGTCAGAACATTGAATACAGGAGTTGGGACGTCTTGGTAAAGTTGTACAAGACATTGGTAAGGCCACACTTGGAATACTGTGTGCAATTCTGGTCACCCTATTATAGAAAGGATATTATTAAACTAGAAAGAGTGCAGAAAAGATTTACTAGGATGCTACTGGGACTTGATGGATTGAGTTAAAAGGAGAGGCTGGATAGACTGGGACTTTTTTCTCTGGAGCGTAGGAGGCTGGGGGGTGATCTTATAGAGGTCTGTAAAATAATAAGGGACATAGATCAGTTAGATAGTCAATATCTTTTCCCAAAGGTAGGGGAGTCTAAAACTAGAGGGCATAGGTTTAAGGTGAGAAGGGAGAGACGCAAAAGTGTCCAGAGGGGCAATATTTTCACACAAAGGGTGGTGAGTGTCTGGAACAAGCTGCCAGAGGTAGTGCAGGTACAATTTTATCTTTTCAAAAGCATTTAGATAGTTACGTGGGTAAGATGGGTATAGAGGGATATGGGCCAAATGCAGGCAATTGGGATTAGTTTAGGGGTTTTAAAAAAATAAGGGCGGCATGGAAAAGTTGGACCGAAGGGCCTGTTTCCATGCTGTAAACCTCTATGACTCTATGACTCCTCTCTCTCCACAGATGCTGCTAAATCCTGCTGGGCATTTCCAGCATTTTCAGTTTTTATAACCTTTTACAGGCACAATAACAAGGTGGGATGTGACAGAGGTTGCTGATTGGATGGCCTTAATCACAGTGGCACAGTGGTTAGCACTGCTGCCTCACAGCGACAGGGACCTGGGTTCGATTCCCAACTTGGGGTCATTGTCTGTGCGGAGTCTGCACGTTCTCCCCGTGTCTGCGTGGGTTTCCTCTGGGTGCTCCGGTTTCATCCCACGGTCCAAAGATGTACAA
The DNA here is from genome assembly GCF_964213995.1 of Mustelus asterias. Classification (NCBI taxonomy): domain Eukaryota; kingdom Metazoa; phylum Chordata; class Chondrichthyes; order Carcharhiniformes; family Triakidae; genus Mustelus; species Mustelus asterias. The sequence goes on along the minus strand of NC_135816.1, from coordinate 10,645,981 downwards.
CATCAAAGGTTAGTTGGATTGGCCATGTTAAATTACCCCTTAGTGTCAGGGGGACTAGCTGGGGTAAATGCATGGGGTTACGGAGATAGGGCCCAGGTGGGATTGTGGTCGGTGCAGACTTGATGGGCTGAATGGCCTCCTTCTGCACTGTCGGGATTCTGTAACTATCTGTTTGCTGAATCTTTGTACTGCAGTACCTCACCCTGGCCTGTGCAAGAGAGATTAAACCAAGGGGGAGGGGGATTCTGAGCTGAGTGACAAAGCGTTTGGCCCAAACTCAAAAATTGGAGTGTATCATCACATTGACAGAATCTTCCATTGTCCAGACGATGAATCGGCAACTCTGATGTGTAAAAACACATGGCCAACTCACATTGAAACTTCAAGATGCTAGTGGTGAGGTTCCAGGTAATAGCAGTCTCACAGAGGGCTGGAAGAGCTTTGTGTTAGGTGTTGGTGGAGGTGTTCCTTGTGTATTTATTTGATGAATTCAGCATGCTAAAGTGCAGCTGCAGCCTCTGTAGTGTTCCTGGTATAAGCACAGATGTCTGGCTGAAGGATTATATTTCTTCTATTTACATGCCAGTCATAACTTTTAACTGGATTAAAAGCTTGGCTATATCACTTTGATGTTGTATGAGGTGGCTGCTCTGATAGATTTTACATTGTAAGAGATGGAATGTAAACAGGGCTGGAACTTTGCACCCCTGGGCTGGAACTTTGTCTTTGGGCTTCCACACTTTCACCACTCTTCCGGAACATCAACACCACATTGTGCCTCAATTACAGATAAGGCGGGACGGTGGCACAGTGGTTAGCACTGCTGCCTCACAGCGCCAGGGACCCGGGTTCGATTCCGGCCTTGGGTCACTGTCTGTGTGAAGTTTGCACGCTCTCCCCGTGTCTGCGTGGGGTTCCTCCGGGAGCTCCAGTTTCCTCCTGCAGTCCGAAAGTCATGCTGGTTAGAGGATTGGCCATGCTAAATTGCCCTTAGTGTTCCAAGATGTGTAAGTTAGGTGGATTGGCCATGCTAAATTGTCCCTTAATTTCCCAAGGTGTGTAGGTTAGGGGGATTGGCCATGCTAAATTGCCCTTAGTGTCCCAAAATGTGTAAATTAGGTGGATTAGCCATGCTAAATGCCTTTAGTGTCCCAAGATGTGTAGGTTAGGTGGATTGGCCATGCTAAATTGCCTTTAGTGTCCCAAGATGTGTAGGTTAGGTGGATTAGCCATGCTAAATTGCCCTTAGTGTCCCAAGATGTGTAGATTAGGTGGATTGGCCATGCTAAATTGACCCTTAATATCCCTATGATAGTGTCCTTAAGTTGCCCCTTGGATGTGTGGATTAGGTGGATTAGCCATGGTCGATGTGTGGGGTTACGGGGAAAGGGTCGGCAGGGGTGGGCCTGGGTACAGAGCTCTATCGGAGAGTTGGTGCAGGCTCGATGGGCCAAATGGCCTCTTTCTGCAATGTGAGGATTCTATGAAATGCGATTAGAAAATAAACGTTTGTGAAGAGAGGTTGACCCCAGCACACTCGGCCAAGCCACACTCGATCGTTCTTGCCAGTTACTCGTTCAGTCCCTGCAGAGCTGAAGGTAACATATCGTTCCTCTGTACACGGGCCTGTCTGAAATGATTGAGCGAATGCTCGTTTTCCGGACGCTTAATTGGCAAAGAGTGTTCTGTCACCAACAGAGAAATTGCCCTCTGGGTTTACAGCGAAGGGACAATGCAGCACAGGAACAGGCCCTTCAGCCCAACAGGCCATGAGGACATTGATGACAGAAATCAGAGACAGAGTTATATCAAGCTCAACTCATCAGCATAGACCAGTCTAATGGCTTTGAAATCAATTGTTCTCAAATCTGTTAAAAGGGTTTTTCTAAACCACGTGTTTTAAGCTTCAGCAACGATGATAATTTGATTTTTCAGTTCATAGATTCATAGAATTCATTGAATTATACAGTGCAGGAGGAGGCCATTCGGCCCATCGAGTCTACACTGACCATAATCCCACCCAGGCCCTATCCCCATAACCACGTGCATTTACCCTAGCTCGTTCCCCTGACGCTAAGGGGCAATTTAGCATGGCCAATCAACCTAACCTAATCTTTAGACTGTGGAAGGAAACCGGAGCACCCGGAGGAAATCCACGCAGAATCAGGGAGAATGTGCAAACTCTACATAAACAGTGACCCGAGGCCGGAATCGAACCTGGGTCCCTGGTACTGTGAGGCAGCAGTGCTAACCACTGTGCCACCGTGCTGCCCCAGAGAAGTGTGGCATTTGTGATCTGACTCAGAGGAGACTGCAGTGGATGAGAAGATACGACAATCCAATTGGACAGAAATAGAGACTGAGATAACATATTAAATCTCTTATCGTTTCTTCTACTTGATTCTTTAGCCGGAGTCTTGGTTCCTCTAAATGGCATCAGTTCAGTAATGGGCGACATTTAGGTTTGGGTGAAAAATTGGCAAGTAGCATCCCCACTACCAAACTACCAGGAAATGGCCGACTCCAGCAAAAGAGAATCTAACCATCTCCCAACGCCATTCTCAATGATAAATTCTCCCACCATCAACATCTCGGGAGCTTCCATTGACCTGAACCTTAACCGAGCCAATCATTCGGTTACAAGTGCAAACCAAAGGCTGAGAGAATTCTGCGGTGAGTAACTCACCTTCCGTCTCCCCAAAGCCTATCCACCATCTACAAGGCACAAGTCAGGAGTGTGATGGAATACTCCCCACTTGTCTGGATGGGTGCAGCTCCAACAACACTCAGGAAGCTTGATTTTGATTTGATTTGATTTGATTTATTATTGTCACATGTATTAACATACAGTGAAAAGTATTGTTTCTTGCGCACTATACAGACAAAACATACCGTTCACAGAGAAGGAAACGAGGGAGTGCAGAATGTAGTGCTACAGTCATAGCTAGGGTGTAGAAAAAGATCAACTTAATGCGAGGTAGGTCCATTCAAAAGTCTGATGGCAGCAGGGAAGAAGCTGTTCTTGAGTTGGTTGGTACATGACCTCTTTTTCCCGGCGGAAGAAGGTGGAAGAGAGAATGTCCAGGGTGCATGGGGTCCTTAATTATGCTGGCTGCTTTGCCGAGGCAGTGGGAAGTGTACACAGAGTCAAGTAAGATTAAGAGGAAGAGCAAGCAGGGAGTAGTTGAACACCCCGGGACAGGTGGTCTGAAGTGCATTTGTTTCAATGCGAGGAGCATAACAGGTAAGACAGATGAACCTAGAGCTTGGATTAGTACTTGGAACTATGATGTTGTTGCTATTACAGAGACTTGGTTGAAAGATGGACAGGATTGACAGCTTAACGTTCCAGGATTTAGATGCTTTAGGCAGGATAGAGGAGGATGTAAAAGGGGTGGGGGAGTTGCATTACTGGTTAAGGAGAATGAAGACGGGAATGGGTTAATGAACTTTGTAACACTTAAATTTTGTGCAAACCCGAACTTTGTGATACTTTGGGATTTGTCAGAAGCATCGTACAGCTTGTTTTCATGTATCCAAACCAGATAAGAGAAACAGCTGTCCCTGCTGTTTCCCAGCTAATCGTGTTCAGGAATGTGGCGAACCCAGCTCGTATAAGCTAAGCTAGACTCCATTTTATGTTCTTTTATATTATGTACCTTTGTTTAACACGGTGGAGATGTGTGAGGCAAGTTTTTTACACAGAGGGGGGTGAATGTCTGGAACGCGCTGTCCGGGGAGGTGGCGGGAGCGGGTACGATAGCGACATTTAAGGGGCAACTAGACGAATACATGAATAGGATGGGAATGGAAGGATACGGACTCGGTAAGTGCATATGGTTTTAGTTTAGGCAGGCATCATGATCGACACAGGCTTGGAGGGCCAAAGGACCTGTTCCTGTGCTGTACTGCTCTTTGTTCTATGTTCAATGGATGGGAGGCTGGTTTGCGTGATGGATTGGGCTTCATTCACGACCCTTTGTAGTTTCTTGTGGTCTTGGGCAGAGCAGGAGCCATACCAAGCTGTGATACAACCAGAAAGAATGCTTTCTATGGTGCATCTGTAAAGGTTGGTGAGAGTCGTAGCTGACATGCTGAATTTTCTTACTCTTCTGAGAAAGTAGAGGCATTGGTGGGTTTTCTTAACTATAGCGTTGGCATGGACACACCAGGACAGGATGTTGGTGGTCTGGACACCTCAAAATTTGAAGCTCTATCCATTATGGACACAATTCATTATGGCATTGACTGGCATTCCATCCGCGCCATCTTAAACATGCACTCCCTCCACCACCAGCACACAGTGGCAGCAGCGTGTATCATCCACAATTTGCAAGGGATGCAGATGCATGGGAACACCACCACTTGCAAACTCCCCTCCAAGCCCCAAACCATCCTGACTTGGAAGTATATCACCGTTCCTTCACCGTCACTGGGTCAAAACCCTGGAACTCCCTCTCTAACAGCACTGTGGGTGTCCAGAGAATTTTCTGAGTAACTTCATTGCAATGTTAATGTAAGCCTACTTGTGACACGAATAAATAAACTTTAAATTTTAAGCTTACACCACATGGACTGCAGCGGTTCAAGAAGGCGGCTCACCACCACCTTCTCAAGGGGCAATTAGGGATGGGCAATGAATGCTGGTCTCGCCAGCGACACCCACATTGCGTGCAGGAAGTTCTGGAAGGTGTGCTTGGCACAGTACACTGGTTTCACTGTGTGGTGTTCACACCAATGTTCCATTTTACTGACAAAGCCCAAAACCTGCCCGGCTTCCCATGATCACAATGAGCAGAAAAGTCCACGTTTACGTTTTTAAAATGCGCCTCCCTAATCCTTCTGTCTTTGCACTTATTTGGTGGTGGCATGCAAGTCTACCTTGGGGGATCTTACTCAGACATGAGCTCACATGCCTGAAGATGTATACCTGACAGCAAACAATAGTGTGAGAACCCAGCCAGAAAACACAGTTCAGATAAAAGAAACCGAAATGTCTCAAACGTTCCAGACACTGGTGAACTTGGCTGAACAAATCACGCACAATTTCTTTCTTTAGCCCTTCCACATGATAGGCTGAAGCATTCAAAACCTTTTTAGGGAGTGTGCAGACTGATTGAATCATTCTGCTGTGAGAACAATTGTCTCCTATCCCTGAACTTGGGATTTTTTCCGATTCCCAGGCAGAATTTCAGATCAGGGTTCTCATAGTTTGAACAAAGAACAAAGAACAACACAGCACAGGAACAGGTCCTTTGGCCCTCCAAGCCTGCGCCGCTCATGTGCCCAACTAGACCATTCTTTTGTATCCCTCTATTCCCAGTCTGTTCATGTGGCTATCTGGATAAGTCTTAAACGATCCCAGCGTGTCCGCCTCAATCACCTTGCTTGGCAGTGCATTCCAGGCCCCCACCACCCTCTGTGTAAAATACGTCCCCCTGACATCTGTGTTGAACCTTGCCCCCCTCATCTTGAATCCATGACCCCTTGTGTTCGTCACCTCCGACCTGGGAAAAAGCTTCCCACTGTTCACCCTATCTATGCCCTTCGTAATTTTATACATCTCTATTATGTCGCCCCTCATCCTCCGTCTTTCCAGGGAGAACAACCCCAGTTTACCCAATCTCTCCTCATAGCTAAGACCCTCCATACCAGGCAACATCCTGGTAAACCTTCTCTGTACTCTCTCCAAAGCCTCCACGTCCTTCTGGTAGTGTGGCGACCAGAACTGGACGCAGTATTCCAAATGTGGACTAACCATCATTCTATACAGCTGCAACATCATATGCCAACTTTTATATTCTATGCCCAATCCAATAAAGGCAAGCATGCCATATGCCTTCTTGACCACCCTCTCCACCTGTGCTGCCACCTTTGTTGTTGGAGAATACATTCCTCTGTGATATCATTGCTGCTTCTGAGGGGATAAGATGTTTCCCAGCACTGTCAGATGTTTCCCAGCGCTGTCACACCTGGATCGGGAAGGAGAACTTGTGGGTCTGGGATTGAACTCGACGGGGAGTAATCCGGAACCAATTTGTGGGAAATTCTCAGTGATGGTGATCAATGGAAGCTACCACCTGGTTCACTAATGTCCTTTAGGGAAGGAAATTTGCCATCCTTACCTGGTCTGGCCCACCTCTCTCTCAAAGGTGGCTGCTGCTTCATGCCAGGTGCAGTTCCAGCATTGGCCACTGCTCCTGGTGGCGCTGCTGGGGACTTCTCTGTCCTCCAATTGAACGGCCCCTCTTGGAAGGGGGATGTCCCCACTTAGAGGGCTGGAATCTCTGAAGGCAGCTCATTGGTTCCTGATTCACCGATTCCCACTTAGAATCAGACATTCCTTACAGTGTAGGAGGAGGCCACTCACGCCCTCACCTACAAACCTGCCAGCGGTGGAGGGTAACACTCAGAGCCCTGCTTTGAAGGAAGCAGTCCAGGGTGGGAGGTGGCTCGGGTGACCAGGCAACAAGTGGCGCATTTTTATTCACCATTGGCCTCCGGTCAAACAGGCTTCCAAACTTTACCCCTAATGTGGACCCCTGGATTGGCTCACCTCTCTCACCCTGGGACTGTCCCTCCACCCACACCAAGCGATCGAGCTGGCCAGCAAACCAGAGGCTGACATTTCGGGGCCACTGCGCATGCGCAGAGTGCCGCTGGATTCGGCCTCCCAGGGCGGGAATGGGCCCCGCCCCCCCGAAATCTAATGATATTCACACTGGTGGCCTCTGCATTGCACAGAGTGTGGTAGATTCTAGTCTGAACTCCCACTGAAAAAACCAGCATGAATTACTCCCGTTTTCCCTCAAATTCGAAACTTAGAATTTTTTTGGCGGAATCTCCCCATTCTATTTAAGTGGGAGAGATTGTGTGTATGAGAGAGAGAGAGAGAAAGAAAGAGATAAAGAAGTTGCATGAAAGTGGGAGAGATTGAGTGTGTGTGGGTGTGAGAGAGAAAGATTACATGTAAATGGGAGAGATTTTGAGTGTGTGTGCCTATGAGAGAGACTGTATGTAAGTGGGAGAGATTGAGTGTGTGTGGGTGTGAGAGAGAAAGATTACATGTAAATGGGAGAGATTTTGAGTGTGTGTGCCTATGAGAGAGACTGTATGTAAGTGGGAGAGATTGAGTGTGTGTGGGTGTGAGAGAGAAAGATTACATGTAAATGGGAGAGATTTTGAGTGTGTGTGCCTATGAGAGAGACTGTATGTAAGTGGGAGAGAGTGAGTGTGTGTGAGAGTTTATTTATTAGTGTCACAAGTAAGGCTTACATTAACACTGCAATGAAGTTACTGTGAAATTCCCCTTGTCGCCAAATTCCGGCGCCCGTTCGTGTCAATGCACCCTAACCAGCACATCTTTCAGAATGTGGGAGGAAACCGGAGCACCCGGAGGAAACCCACGCAGACACGGGGAGAAAGTGCAACTTCCACACAGACAGTGACCCAAGTCGGGAATCGAACCCGGGTCCCTGGCTCTGTGAGGCAGCAGTGATAACCACTGTGCCACCGTGCCACCCAAAGAGAGATTACATGTAAATGGGAGAGATTGTGAGTATGTGTGTGAGAGAGAGAGAGATTGTATGTAAGTGAGAGAGATTGAGTGTGTGTGTGTGTGTGTGAGAGAGAGAGTGGGAGAGATTGTGTGTGTGTGAGAGAGAGAGGTATTGTATGTGATTGGGAGAGATTGAGTGTGTGTGTGAGAGAGAGAGGTATTGGATGTGATTGGGAGAGATTGAGTGTGTGTGGGAGAGAGAGAGAGTGGGAGAGATTGTGTGTGTGTGAGAGAGAGTGGGAGAGATTGTGTGTGAGAGAGGGATTGTATGTGAGTGGGAGAGATTGAGTGTGTGTGTGAGAGAGTGGGAGAGATTGTGTGTGTGTGTGAGAGGGAGAGATTGAGTGTGTGTGTGAGAGGGAGAGATTGTATGTGTGTGGGAGAGATTGTGTGTGTGTGTGTGTGAGAGAGTGGGAGAGATTGTGTGTGTGTGTGTGTGTTCATGTGCAAATTCATGGATTGAGTGTTGGAAAGGGAAAATTGGCCTGACATAAATCACGACAGATCAGCCCAACTCTGTCCGACGTACGGTGCACAGGGTCATTCCAAAAAATAATAGTTATGTGGAGAGTTGGCAGTTTGTGGAGAAGTTAAAACAATTGACACTTTATAGATCATACTGCTACCTTGTCTTCCAGGGTGTTATTTATTTACAGTGCTACTGCCGAAATGAGAAAATAATTAATTCCATACGTTCGTTCTTTCAAAGCAACGATAGTGATTTTGGAAGCAATTGGCAGCGAAAGGTTAGTGGAGACCTGCACGCAGGCACTGGCTGTTTATTTTTGCTGTGGGTTGTAAGACTGCAAGTCTGCAGCACATAATCACTTCCATTGAGAGTCCAAGCTATGCAAATGACCTTCCAGATTCCTTCACCCAACCAGCTATCAGTCCAGTTTCTTTTTTACGAGCTGTCCAGGGGTTTTAAACCTACTCTTTCCTTGCCAAGTGAGCCCCAGTGTCCAGTTGTTCATGGCTGTGGAAATGTTTTTATTTGAAGGAATGTGGTTTTGAGTGGACAAGAGTTTGTGCCTGCTCCTCATTATCGCCACCTCCAGCACACAGACACAGAGAAACAGGCAATCTTTTGTAAACCTGGCCACGTTGAGTTAACCACTTGCGGCTCAGGCAGGAGCTGCCCCTCTCTTTTCCCTTTGCTTTTGCCTAACGTACAATGCTTAGCCTTCCGAACGGCACAGTGGCCCAGTGGTTACCACTGCAGTCTCACAGCACCAAGGACCTGGGTTCAATTCCCGGCTTGGGTCACTGCATGTTCTCCTTGTGTCTGTGTGGGTTTCCTCTGGGTGCTCCGGTTTCCTCCCACAGTTCGAAAGACGTGCAGGTTAGGTGCATTGGCAGTGCTAAATTCTCCCTCAGTGTACCCGAACAAGCACCGGAGTGTGGCGACTCGGGGATTTTCACAGTAACTTCATTGCAGTATTAATGTAAGCCTACTTGTGATGCAAATAAATAAAAATAAAAGTTAATTGCCCTTGAGAAGGTGGTGGTGAGCTGCCTTCTTGAACCGCTGCAGTCCATGTGTTGTAGGTACACCCACAGTGCTGTTAGGGAGGGAGTTCCAGGATTTTGACCCAGCGACAGTGAAGGAACGGCAATATATTTCCAAGTCAGGATGGTTTGGGCTTGGAGGGGAGTTTGCAAGTTGTAGTGCTCCCATGCATCTGCATCCCTTGCAAATTGTAGATGATACACGCAGCTGCCACTGTGTGCTGGTGGTGGAGGGAGTGCATGTTCAAGATGGCGGATGGAAAACCAATCAATACCATATTCGAATGGTGTCGAGCTTCTTGAGTGTCTTTGGAGGTGTACTCGTCTAGGCAAGTGGAGAGTATTCCATCACACACCAAACTTGTGCCTTGTAAATGGTGGACATGCTTAGGGGAGTCAGGAGGTCAGTTAATCACCACAGAATTCTCAACTTTTGATTTGCACTTGTAGCTGAATGACTGGTTCGGTTAAGGTTTAGGCTGTTGGCGCAGGCTCGATGGGCCGAATGGCCTCCATCTGCACTGTAGCGATTGTAGGATTCTATGATTTCTCCCCTCCCTGTCGAGTCCCCTGAGTCTCGATGAGGGGACTGCCTTGGCACCTTGCCTTCCTGTCCTTCTCAAGGCCAATGGACTGTAATTGGTGGCCTCGCCAGTGGCAGCCTCATCCTGTACAAGAATCAATTTTTAAAAACTCAGTGGTCATTCTTTATGTGGGAGTCAGACAGCGAGGCAGAAGAATCGATCTGCTCAAGGAAACTTTGCAGAGGCCATGGCGGCATAGTGGTTATGCCACTGGGCTAGTAGTCCAGCCTAACACTCGTGGGACCTGGGTTCAAATCCCACCATGGCAGATGGCAGAATTTAAATTCAATTAGTAAAATCTGGAATTGAAAGCTGGCCTCAGTAATGGTATTCCAACACATTAACACTGCAATGAAGTTACTGTGAAAATAATGGTGACCATGAAACTATCATCAAATGTTGTAAACATCCAACGTGTTCACTAATGCACACCCTAAGAACTAATAAAGAGAAACAAAGCCATAGAAGGAGCCGATGGCCTCACAATCCACTCAGTTGTATCAACCCGCAGCAAATTTCTGGATGTATCTGCACTCATCATCCTGACTTGGAAATATATTGCCGTTCCTTCACTGTCGCTGAGTCAAAATCCTGGAACTCCCTCCCGAACAGCACTGTCGCTGTACCTACATCATATGGACTGCAGCTATTCAAGATGGCAGCTCACCACCACATTCACAAGGGCAATGAAGGATAAGCAATAAATGCTGTCCTAGCCAGCAACGCCCGCATTCCACCAAACAATTAAAACAAAATATTGCAACCCACTGACGCCAGCTGAATCTTAAAACGGAGGCTTTTACTGGATATGAACATCACCCCAAACTGAGCCCTTCAGGGCAGAAGAAAAGAACATTTACCTTCAATTTGTCTCCTCTGCTTGTATCACAGCTTGGTATGGCTCCTGCTCTGCCCAAAACCGCTAGAAACTACAAAGGAGCATGCACGAAGCCCAGTCCATCACGCAAACCAGCCTCCCATCCATTGACTCTGTCTACACTTCCCACTGCCTCAGAAAAGCAGCCAGCATAATCAAGGACCCCACGCACCCTGGACATTCTCTCTTCCACCTTCTTCTGTCAGGAAAAAGATACAAAAGTTTGAGGACATGTACCAACTGACTCAAGAACAGCTTCTTCCTGCTGCCATCAGACTTTTGAATGAACCTACCTTGCGTTAAGTTGATCTTTCTCTACACTCTAGCTATGACTGTAACACTACATTCTGCACTCACTCCTTTCCTTCTCTATAAACGGTATGCTTTGTCTGTTTGGCACGCAAGAAACAATACTTTTCACTGTATGTTAATACATGTGACAATAATAAATCAAATTGAATCAAATCAGGAATCTGTTTCAATTCCATTTACAATTGGAATACACAAGAAGACCGATGAAGACATCTATAACTCTGTATAACTCTTGTTGCTGGACAGTAGCAGGAATATTATTCCGCTATTTAACATCCGTAAGGGATTTGAACCTGAATAATATGTTTGAGATTGTCCCAAAATCCGAGGCTAGGTGTTGTGGACTCACATAGACTGTGATTCGGCCAGCTCACATTGACGATGATCAACATGTGGATCCAGAAACAGAAAATGCTGGAAAACCTCAGCAGGTCTGACAGCATCTGTGGAGAGAGAATCGAGTCAGGATGATGCTTCGTCAGAGCCCATTGGAAATGGATAGTCCAGGGAGACAGAGACAGATAATGTAAAATCTACAGGAGATCCGAATATTTTGAGGGCCAGTCATTTTGGGACTGGCGGTGCTTTCCATCCTGCATTTTGCGATGTTCCTCAGAGAGCTCTTCCTTCAGAACTTCCAGATATGCACCCGAAAGGCAACTTATTAACCCCCTCCCCAAATGTGTTGCCCCTCCCCCCGCCACCCCCCTCCTTGCCCAACTGCTGAGTGCAAGCAGCAGCAGTGACGAGGAGGCACAGGAATAGGCCCTTCGGCCCTCCAAACCTGTACTGATCATGATGCATAACTAAAAAGAACTTTCTGCCCTTACTCAGTCCGTATCCCTCTATTCCCTCCCTATTCATGTACCTAACCAGATGGCTCTTAAACGTTGCTAATGTGCCCGCTTCCACCATCTCCTCTGGCAGCGCGTTCCAGGCACCCACCACTCTCTGCGCGAAAAACGTCCCCCGCACAACATCAACAAAGCTCGTGATATTATTACCCATCAACCTTCCCGGCACATTATCCATCGGGTGGCGAGTGGGGTGGGGTGGGGGTAAGGGAGGGCTGGAGAAGTGTCAGTGTCGGGAGCCTTGACTGAATTTCCCCACTCTGACCCTGGACAATTGCTGAGGGCAATTGCAGCAAGCCAACCATATGCGCATTGGAGGAAAATGGACTAGTTAGTGACAGGCAGCATGGTTTTGTACAGGGAAGGTCATGTCTGACCAACTTGATTGAGTTTTTTGAAGAGGTGACAAAGAAAAATTGATGAGGGAAGGGACGTGGATGTATTTTATATGAACTTTAGTAAGGTGTTTGACAAGGTCTCACATGGTAGATTGGCACCAAATTAAAGTCACATGGGATTCGGGGTGGGCTGGTAGATGGATACAGAACTGGCTTGGTTATAGAAGACAGAGAGTAGCAGTGAGAGGGTGTTTTTCAGAATGGAGATCTGTAGCTAGTAGTTCTGCAGGGATCAGTGCTGGAACCTCTGTTGTTTGTAGTATATTGTTATGGTTCAGGTTAGAAACTCTAAATTGTTTTATGAAGCCTGCCTGAATCATAGATTTTGCATTTTGAATTTGGCTAGGATAAGCACGATATTTTCCACTTCAGGTATGATTCAAAAGACAGACGAGAGAGCGTTTATCAAATAAAATTTATTTAAGAGTATAGTTAACATGTATAGTAAGAAAATTAGCAAGAACTTTTATCAGTTACATACAAGAAGCAAAACAACCGCTGTAACATATAACCATTAACAAAGATATCTAATGCGTTCTGATCAGACCAAAACCCTTGCCATAGATAAAACCCTTTAAACAGGTTCAATACAGCAAAGTCTATTGCTCACGTGATAATGAAAATCAAGTCCTTTGGTTGAAGTCTGCAGTTCTCTGGATTCATTCCAAACAGTTTGAGGACAAGGCAGCTTCCCAAAACACCAGAGACTCTGGTCCAGCCTCCAACAACAACAGATTTTCACCCTTCAGGAAAACAACATCTTGGCCTCAGCTCACCAACAGAATTTTCAAAACAACAGGGAGAGAGGGAAAACACTTCTTTTTAGCTTGCTGTCCCTTCTAAAACTGAAACTGAAAAACAAACTTCTGCCCCCTGACCTGCCCCAGTTGTTTCCTCCTCCCAGCAATGACATCACCTAAGGCTGTGAGCATGACTTAAAAAAAACTCTTAAAGCTACACTAACATCACAATATATAAATGATCTGGAGGAAAATGTGGGTGGTCTCATTAGTAAGTTTGCAGATTACATGAAGTTTGGCGGAGTTGCTGACAGTGCCGAGGATTGTCAAAGGATACAACAGGACATAGATAGAATCATAGAAACCCTACAGTGCAGAAGGAGGCCATTCGGCCCATCGAGTCTGCACCGACCACAATCCCACCCAGGCCCTACCCCCACATATTTTACCCGCTAATCCCTCTAACCTACACATCCCAGGACTCTAAGGGGCAATTTTTTAACCTGGCCAATCAACCTAACCCGCACATCTTTGGACTGTGGGAGGAAACCGGAGCACCCGGAGGAAACCCACGCAGACACGAGGAGAATGTGCAAACTCCACACAGACAGTGACCCGAGCCGGGAATGGAACCCGGGACCCTGGAGCTGTGAAGCAGCAGTGCTAACCACTGTGCTACCGATAGATTGGAGACTTGAGCACAAAAGTGGCAGATGGCGTTTAATCCAGACAAATGCAAGGTGATGTATTTTGGAGGATCAAATTTAGGTGTGAATTATACTGTAAATGGCAGAACCCTTAGAAACATTAACATACAGAGGGATCTGGGTGCGTAGGTCCACAGTTCCCTAAAAGTGGCAACACAGGTAACTAAGGTGATTAAGAAGCCATACGACATGTTTGTCTTCATCAGCCGGGGCACTGAGTACAAGAGTTGGGAAATCATGTTGCAGCTATATGAAACCTTGGTTAGGCTGCATTTGGAGTATTGTGTGCAGTTCTGGTCACCACACTACCAGAAAGATGTGGAAGCTTTGAAGAGAGTACAAAGAAGGTTCACCAGGATGTTGCCTGGTCTCGAGGGTGTTGGCTATGAGGAGAGGTTGAATAAACTCGGATTGTTTTCACTGGAAAGACAGAGGCTGAGGGGAGACCTGATAGAGGTCTACAAAATTATGAGAGGCATAGACAGGGTGGATAGTCAGAGGCTTTTTCCCAGGGTGGAAGTGTCAATTACGAGGGGGCACAGGGTCAAGGTGAGAGGGGGGAAGTTTAAGGGAGATGTGCGGGGTATGTTTTTCACGCAGAGAGTGGTGGGTGCCTGGAGCGCGCTGCCAGAGGAGATGGTGGAAGCGGGCACATTAGCAACGTTTAAGAGCCATCTGGTTGGGTACATGAATAGGGAGGGAATAGAGAGATATGGACTGAGTAAGGGCAGAAGGTTCTTTTTAGTTATGCATCATGATCAGTACAGGCTTGGAGGGCCGATGGGCCTGTTCCTGTGCTGTACTTTCCTTTGTTCTTTGTTCAGTCAAATGCGGGTCAGAGGCAATACTCTGGCTTCTGAAACTGTGGGTTCAAGAATGACAACATTGAGAATATCACTCTGGGATGGCAGTCACAGAGTGCTGTGAGGCATCAAACTGTGGGATCAGCTGGGTATAACGGGCGGTCTGCAGTGGTTAGCAATGTGAACATTCCATTTGGATGCCTTAACTTGACTCAACATTGACCAGGTGCAACATCTGACCCAAAACCTGTCGCTCTTCCAGTGCAAAGAGTTACCATGACCGAATGTTGCCAACTGGAATATTCCGAAGTCCAGGATTGCACACTAATCCTTGGGGCAGTTGCTGCAAGGGCCCAATGAGAAACGGCCACTGTCTATGGCCCTTTAGCCATTGTGGAGCAAGGGACTGGAGACGATGAAAAAGCCCTCTCGCAATCTGGTTAACATGTAACGATGATGTGGAGATGCTGGCGTTGGACTGGGGTAAGCACAGTTACTGTGCTAACATGTAACGAACATTCTAACTTGGAGGTCTTGTTGAGCAGTGGGTTAGCGTCTCTGCATCTGAGCCAGAAGTGCCGGGTTCGAGTCCCACCCCAGGACCTGATGTCCAAGGAAGGTGCGTTCATAACGCGATGAAACAGGTTGAGCGTCAACATGCAAATCCTTCCAAACATACCAGTGGCTGGCTATAAGAGCGGGAGAGACTCCTGGTCAGCCACGCTTGAAGTGTAGTGGTGCCCCTCAAGCTATAAGCCCCCTTTTTTTTATTCATTCGTGGGACCTGGGCATCGCTGGCTGGTCAGCATTTATTGCCCATCCCTAGTTGCCTTTGGAGGGCAGTTGAGAGTCAACCACTTTGTTGTGGCTCTGGAGTCACATGTAGGCCGGACGAGGTAAGGATGACAGATTTCCTTCCCGAATGGACATTAGTGAACCAGATGGGTTTTTCCGACAATCGACAATGGTCATCATTAGACTTTTAATTCCAGATATTTTTTATTGAATTCAAATTCCACCACCTGTCGTGGCGGGATTTGAACCCGGATCCCAGAACATTAACCGAGTTTCTGGATTAATAGTCTAGCGATAATACCATTAGGCCATTGCCTCCCCAGGATAGTCACCTGTTCTGGGAATTACTAGCTATGGAAACAGACAAGTCTGTCTTAGTGCACCAATAGGTGCGGGAAGAGAATTGGAACATTGCAAATGTAATAAATGACATGCAATATTGTAAAAAAAACGTGAGTTTTACACTTTAAGTCATGTCAATGTTGAATGGTCACTGAACATGTTTTTATAAATTTTATGAATGAAGCATATTTCTGGGAAGAAGTACTTTGTTTATCAGGCAGACAGTGCTGCTCACTGATTTCACCAGCCGAGCTCCCAGTGAAACACAGCTCACCAGAGCGCCACAGTGGCTTTCCGATAACACTGTGCCTTTGTTAACCTCAGCCCTAATCTACTGGGAACCAACCCCTCGTGACACATGGCAAAACAGAGGTTCATTTCTCCGCGCGTTAACCTTCCAGCTTCGCAGCCTCTAATCTGCGACGCATCATGAAACACTACAACGGAGCAATCAGTGGGAGAATGGAGAGAGATATTACTGAGCGACAAACCGTAAATGCTACGCCACATTCTCAAAGCAAGACGGCTCCCATTCGGAATGTTTGATCAGATCTCCAGTCGCATTCCTGGGAGCTGTTATCTGGAAAAAGATGGCTTATCAGGGTCAGCGCTTTCAGCGTTGCTGGACATTTAAAAAAAACAAATAAACCACAGCGTTTCGACACAACATTGTGATTGTTCTGTATTAGGCCGCAAATATGCAATGAGGAGCGACCAACAGAGCAGAGCTGCGATGTTGCCTTTGTTCAGAGATAACACGTTGGCCTCTGAGATGCAAGGTTGTGGGTCCAAGAGCAACTTTGCAACATTAAGCACACAATTCAGGGCTGTTGGGACCGTGTTGAGTGAACGCTAAAAGCGGCCTCTTAAAGTGGATACAAAGCTGAGGTGCAAATTCAAAAAACGTTCGCCAAAAAAACGGAGAACGCTGGAAAAACTCAGCAGGTCTGACAGCATCAAAGTTTATTTATTATTGTCACAAGTAGGCTTCCATTAACACTGCAATGAAGTTACTGTGAAATTCTCGAAGTCGCCACACTCCGGCGCCTGTTCAGGTACAGCCTCCCATCCATTGACTCTGTCTACAGTTCCCACTGCCTCAGAAAAGCAGCCAGCATAATTAAGGACCCCACGCATCCCGGACATTCTCTCTTCCACCTTCTTCCATCGGGAAAAAGATACAAAAGTCTGAGGTCACGTACCAACCGACTCAAGAACAGCTTCTTCCCTGCTGCCACCAGACTTATGAATGAACTTACCTTGCATTAAGTCAATCTTTCTCTACACACTAGCTATGACTGCAACACTACATTCTGCACTCTCTCGTTTCCTTCTCTATGAACGGTATGCCTTGTCTGTATAGCACACAAGAAACAATACTTTTCACTGTGTATCAATACATGTGACAATAATAAATCAAATCAAATTAAACAAACTGAGGGCAACACGGTGGCACAGTGGTTAACACTGCTTCCTCACAATGCCAGGGGCCTGGTTTCGATTCCCGATTTGGGTCACTGTCTGTATGGAGTTTGCACATTCTCCCCGTGTCTGCGTGGGTTTCCTCCAGGTGCTCCAGTTTCCTCCCACAGTCTGAAAGACGTGCTGGTTAGGTGCATTGACCCGAACAGGCGCCGGAGTGTGGCGACTGGGGGAATTTCACAGTAACTTCATTGCAGTGTTAATGTAAGCCTATTTGTGACTAATAAATAAACTCTACTGTCGAACTCTACTTGAGAATTTAGCACGGCCAATGCAAGGCTGAGCTATACCACCTGTTCACACCGTGCCAGATCAAGCTTTATGCGTGCAAACCTAAGAGTGTTTGCATTCAGATAAAAAATATTTAGGATATAAAAAAAAGGAGAAAGGTCACAATGTAAAGTTGTTCCTTGTTTCTGACCTATTGAGCTTTTCCGGAATTTTCCGTTTGGATTTCAGATCTCCAGAGCCTGCAGTAGTTAGCTTTTCTTGTAATAATTTGACCATTTCACCTCCGGCAAGCTCGGACTCAAAACAACCCCAGAAACTGCAAGGGGGTGAAATTGGTCAGTCATGAAGGTACGATATAAAATGCTCCGCTGATCTGCTATCGGGACATAAAAAAGCTTCCACATCCTTCTGTCGCCACATTACCAGAAGGATGTGGGGGCTTTGGAGAGGGTACAGAAAAGATTTATCAGGATGTTGCCTGGTATTAGCTAAGAGGAGAGGTTGGAGAAACTTGGTTTGTTCTCACTGGAACGACGGAGGTTGAGGGGCGACCTGATAGACGTCTATAAGATTATGAGGGGTATGGACAGAGTGGATCGTCAGAAGCTTTTCCCAGGGTGGAAGAGTCAATTACTCGGGGGCATAGCTTTAAGATGCGAGGGATAAGGTTTAAAGGAGATGTACGAGGCAAGTTTTTTTTTACACAGAGCGTGGTGGGTGCCTGGAACTCGCTGCCGGGGAAGGGAGTGGAAGCAGATACGATAGTGAGTTTTAAGGGGCGTCTGGACAAATACATGAATAGGATGGGAATAGAGGGATATGGTCTCTGGAAGAGTAGGGGGCTTTAGTTCAGATGGGCAACATGTTTGGCCCAGGCTTGGAGGGCAGAAGGGCCTGTTCCTGTTCTGTAATTTTCTTTGTTCTTTGTAAATAGGAGCAGGAGTAGGCCATTTGGCACCTTGAGATTACACCACCCAGACAATGTTTGGATTGATGTGATCTTAGCTCCATTTACCTGTCTGCCACCCCAATTGCCCTTAACTCCCTTGTCAATCAGAATTCTGTCCAACTCACCCTTGAATATATTCAATGACCCAGCCTTCACATCTCCTTGGGGGAGAGAATTCCACTGACTAACCACCCTCCGAGAGAAGAAATTCCTCCTCATGTGCATCCTAAATGCCTCCTGGTTCTAGATTCTCCCGCGAGGGAAATCTAGGCCTCCTTGAGATGCTGCATTCATTCAAATGCTGCCTTGAAGTCAAGGACGGTCACTCTCGAATGGCCTCTTGAGTTCAGCGCTTTTGTCCATGTTTGTAACACAGCTGCAATGAGGTCTGGAGCTGAGCGACCCTGGGGGAACCCAAACTGAGCAGCAATGAGCTGGGAGTTGCTGCGTGAGTGCCATTTGACAGCCCAGTTGGTGACATTCTCCCTCACTTTGCTGACGGTCGGGAGTAGACTGATGGGGCTGTAATTGGCCGGGTCGAATTTGTCCTGCGTTTTGTTCACAGGATATTCCTGGGCAATTTTCCTTATTTTGCTGGGTAGATGCCAGTGTTGTAACTGTACTGGAGCAGCTTGGCTAGGGTCACGGCAAGTTGTGGAGCACAAGTCTTCAGTATAGATTACAGAATGTGGTTGAGTACAATTCAGCTGCTGTTCTCTTGAACTCTGACTTGAAATGTTAACTCTGTTTCTCTCTCCACAAGTTTTCAGTTATACATTTATTTATATTTATTTATTAGTCACAAGTAGGCTTACACTAACACTGCCAATGAAGTGACTGTGAAAATCCCCTAGTCGCCACACTCCGGCGCCTGTTCGGGTACACTGAGGGAGAATTTAGCACGGCCAATCCACCTAACCAGCACGTCTTTCAGACTGTGGGAGGAAACTGGAGCACCCGGAGGAAACCCACGCAGACACGAGGAGAATGTGCAAACTCCACACAGACAGTGACCCGGGCCGGGAATCAAACCTGGGTCCCTGGCGCTGAGAGGCAGCAGTGCTAACCACTGTGCCACCATCAGAGTGAGGAATACCAGACCATCAGGAGCAATGTGCGATGGCGGGCTATTCCACCGTGACGGAGGGGGTGGGGGTGTCACGGGCGATTCCGCCCTCACCCGATATCCATAAGCGTCACGGGACGGTGATCAGGAGTGAGGGCACCTGCGCGTCTGCCAAATAGCTGGTCTCAAATAACTAAGAACCCATCTGCCTTAACCCTGTTTACTACAGCAGATGGGAATGTTGTACTGAAGCGGGGAGCGGCGCGGGCTTGGAGGGCCGAAGGGCCTGTTCCTGTGCTGTATTGTTCTTTGTTCTTTGAAGCTAAAACGTAAAACGGCAGAGGTTGGAGTAGGAGGGAAATTTGGAAGCTTTGCCGGTTGTGTGTTCCAGTTATTCTTTGGGAAGTAACAGAGATATGAGTGTGCGGGTCCGAGCTCTTCTACCTGTTCACACCATGCCAGATCAAGCTTTATGCGTGCAGACCGAAGAGTGTTTGCAATGCATTCCTGCTAAAGTTAGAAAAGAACTGGCAAGAGCGAGTTGTTTATCATTTTTACACTCGCGTGGTGGATCACTGAAGTCCTTTTAAACTCAAGTTGGTTTTGGCACTGACTTCTGTAAGATGGCCAGTGAAGCATAATGCCAGTTTGCATTGGTAGCAACCTTCGTAAGACCCAGCAGATGTTAAACTCTCTGATCTGGAACTACGTGAGCTGTAGTT
Source organism: Mustelus asterias (assembly GCF_964213995.1). Lineage (NCBI taxonomy): Eukaryota > Metazoa > Chordata > Chondrichthyes > Carcharhiniformes > Triakidae > Mustelus > Mustelus asterias. The sequence goes on along the minus strand of NC_135816.1, from coordinate 10,626,052 downwards.
ACAGCTTAACCACAGCCACGGTAAAGGCAAAGCTTAACCTATTACCTGCCGCACAGGAATCTCTTCAACTCTCCGAATACACTGCCCATTCTCGCCACGGAAAATGCGTCAACGATTGGATTGGTCAACTCTAGAAACCGGCTGAAGATCAATACCTTGGGTTTTGGAAATGCCTCATAGTCGATCAACTCTCAACTTGGACCAATTGCTGTTCTATTCGACAATGCAAACTGCTTCCTCTCCAAACTGAATGAGCAGAAAGTGCCGGTCGATGGGATTCGGTGGGAGTTCAGGTGTTTCTCGTGTGTCGGTGTGAACTTGATGGGTCGAAGGACCTCTTCTGCGCTGTATGATTCTCTGATTTTAAAGATAAAGAAAGAAAAGGAAGGAGGCTGAGGGGAGACCTGGTAGAGGTCTACAAAATTATGAGAGGCACGGACAGGGTGGACAGTCAGAGGCTTTTTCCCATGGTGGAAGAGTCAATTACAAGGGGGAGGGAGGGGGGGTACAGGTTCAAGGGGAGAGGGGGAAAGTTTAAGGGAGATGTGCGGGGATGTTTCTCACGCAGAGAGTGGTTGGTGCCTGGAACGTGCTGCCAGAGGAGGTGGTGGAAGCAGGCACATTAGCAACATTTAAGAGGCATCTGGATGGGTGCATGAATAGGGAGGGAATAGAGGGATACGGACCGAGTAAGGGCAGAAGATTTTTTTAGTTTAGTTCGGGCATCACGATCGGGACAGGCTTGGCGGGCCGAAGGGCCTGTTGTTGTGCTGTACTTTTCTTTGTTCTTTGTTCTTTGTTTTCATTCCTATAGCACCTTTCACAAACCTCAGGGTGTTTCAAAGTTGATTTTCAGCCAGTGAAGTGTTTACGAAGGGCAGTCACTGCTGTAATGTAGGAAAGGCGAGAGCCAATTTGCACACAGCAAGCGCCGATGTGATAATAGTCAGATAAGTTGTTTTACACGTGACTCCAGACCCACAGCAATGTGGTTGACTCTCAAATGTCTTTTGAAATGGAGGTTAGTTAGTGATGAGCTGGCCCAGCCAGCGACACCCACATCCCGTAAAATTAATTTAAAGTACCACATGATGACCAGACCACACAGGTTTCTTTCTTCGATGGACATTGGTGAACTGATTGAATTTTTATGGGAATCCGATAGCTCTCGTTCATAAATAAATTTATTTCACTCAGCTTCAGAACTCTCAATTTTTCATTTTTATCACATCTCGTTCTCTGGTCCTGTACCATAAGGTGACAATCCGACAGCCCCAGATTCGGACTCTGCGGACCGGTGAGAACATGCATCAACTCAGTACACAAACTGGGCACACGCAGTGGACAACATCTGTCGGCCTTGCTCCTCCCAAATCCATAAAATTCCACCTGAGGTCAATGGACTTTCACATTGTCCGCCCCTCGGCCGCTCCATGGTGGGCGGGGCGATAGAATTTCAGCGCATGTGTTGTGTATTCTTAATCAGGTTAATATACACTTAAACACCAGATATGTCTGAGCTCTTGAAAGGAAATGACTGAGGAGAGATCTTCTATTGAAGTATATTGTTGAATCTTGTGGCATAAGAGGAGGCCATTCAACCCATTGTGCCACTGCTAGCTCTTTGAAAGAGCAATCCAATTGGACTCACCCACTCACCCATAATCCCACAACTTTTCAATGTATAGAAAACATAGCCGGAACCTTCCCCTCAGTGCGTAGGGTCTGGCTGAGGGAAGAACACTGGCGAGTAGCTCTCCAGCTGTGCCGGTGAGTTTTCTCTCCAGATTTTAGTCCGCTCTGTGCAAGGTATATCAGTGGCGTGGTTCTCACTGTCTGGCAGGGTGGGGTCTAATACAGCCAGTGATGCTGGCGCCACAGAGACAGGGGCATCCTATTTAAAGGGCTCCCCATTCTGCGATAAAATGAACCCCTTCCCCACCCCCGCTATGGAAACGGGGGACCCACCCACAAACATCGAGGTGAAGACACCCCACCACCACTCAAGTATCGGGGTAACGCCCTCTCTCCCAAAAGCATCAGGCACCCCCCCAACATCTGCACCACACATAAAGGGAACAGAACCCCCCCACCCCACCCAATCTGGCAGTGCCAATGTGCAGTAAGAAGTCTCACAACACCAGGTTAAAGTCCAACAGGTTTATTTGGTAGCAAATACCATAAGCTTTCGGAGCGCTGCCCCTTCGTCAGATGGAGTGAACTCCATCTGACGAAGGGGCAGCGCTCCGAAAGCTTATGGTATTTGCTACCAAATAAACCTGTTGGACTTTAACCTGGTGTTGTGAGACTTCTTACTGTGCTTACCCCAGTCCAACGCCGGCATCTCCACATCATGAGTGCCAATGTGCCCAGGGGCGTGTCCTTCTCTGCCCCCCCCCCAACACCCACCCCCCGGGGGGCCATACTTACCTTGGTTCCCCCGATGGGTTGCCCTTGATTGCTTAAGGTTTTTAAAAGCCTGTTGCAAATCTCACTGATGTGACATTCAGTGTGGGGGAGGGGGGTGAGTGGGGTTTGGGGGTGGTGGGGGGGGGGGGATATATTGCTGGGGCAGCCCTATAATGACATGTTAAATATATTTAAAATGATTGAAATGAGGTTCACGTCATGGGTGAGGAGATGAGGAAAATTGGGAGATGAGATCTCGCTGGCAAGAATCTCGTTTACGACTCTTGTGAGACTTTGGGCCCGTGTTGCTGTTTACGCTTGTAGCAGGGGTACGGAAACCCCTCCTTTGAGACTATAAAACAAAGTAGATTAGTTTAAAATAGGGACCACAGTGTGCCTTATATATATCAAAAGTATCACAATGTGCCTCACTTACATATTATACAAAGATATTATCAGTATAAGCACATATATAATCATTTTTGAACAAGTATTATAGATTTAAACTGTATTTTTGTATTTTCTTGTGAGCTTTGACCAACAAGCAATTTACCCCTTGGCATAATGGGAAAAAAGTTTAATTAGGCAGACCACATTCTTTTGGAACAATGAAGCAGAGAGTGTATACCCTATTACCAGGGGCAGGCCAGGCAGCTACAGGCAATCAAGCTTATTGAAATGAGTAGAAAGATTCAGCTTCTAGCGGTGATGAATAGACAGATTCAGCCTCCACTGATAAAGGGACAAAAACAGACCAGAGAAGATGACTCCCTTCCCGTTCCCAGGGCTGCAGGTGCTAAGTGCAACCCTCGAACTTACCGGATTTGCGTAGGTAAGGTTACTAGGCAACAGGGGGAAGAACCTGTGGGTTCGGTTGACCAATGAATTCCTAATTCTGCTGGAAGGTAGAATGCTATTGGCCAAAGTAAATAAAGTATATTAATGTAATTGGACCGTCCAGTTTGGATGACAGGTGGGCGGGAGGATCGAATCTTCAGAAATGTTGTCTCGTGTGATGTAACGTCAGAGAGAACGTTGCAATCCTCTGACCCTCTCTCTCCAAATACGCGTTGGTCAAATAAAGAACGCCTTTAACTGCATACTGTCTTTCCCAAGTCTTTGTGTCAGCTGAGATCAGCTGAATACAAGACCCACCACCCCCCCCCCCCTCACCCCCACCCCCCACCTCCCGCCAGAGGGAGAAAATCCCCTGACAACACTGATGGCTAATGTGGGCTCAACATTGCCCCCTGGTGAGTTCAAAATACAATTTCCAGGTAGTCAGCAGGAGGGCACAGGTTCAAATTGACGAACATTGACATCTGATGCTACAAACATGTATAGGACAGACTTGCAGGGAAAGCCATCGGGGTAAAAGCTATAGAATTATTGTAGAGGCTATTTACAGCATTGGAGGTGTCCTGAAGCTGAGGAATATCCAGATCACCAACACCCTGTCCTGGTCCCCCCATGCCGACACTATAGTTAAGAAAGCCCCACCAACGCCTCTACTTTCTCAGAAGACTAAGGAAATTTGGCATGTCAGCTACGACTCTCACCAACCTTTACAGATGCACCATAGAAAGCATTCTTTTTGGTTGTACCACAGCTTGGTATGGCTCCTGCTCTGCCCAAGACCGCAAGAAACTTCAAAGGGTTGTGAACGAAGCCCAGTCTATCATTCAAACCAGCCTCCCATCCATTGACTCTGTCTACACTTCCCACTGCCCCGGAAAAGCAGCCAGCATAATTAAGGACCCTACGCACTCCGGACATTCCCTCTTCCACCTTCTTCCATCGGGAAAAAGATACAAAAGTCTGAGGTCACGTACCAACCGATTCAAGAACAGCTTCTTCCCTGCTGCTGACAGACTTTTGAATGGACCTACCTTGCATTAAGTTGATCTTTCTCTACACTCTAGCTATGACTGTAACACTACATTCTGCACTCTCTCCTTTCCTTCTCTATGAACGGTATGCTTTGTCTGTATAGCGTGCAAGAAACAATACTTTTCACTGTATACCAATACATGTGACAATAATAAATCAAATCAAATCTCCCTTGCGGTTGTGGCGGGGGGGGCGGGGGGGGGGGGGGGGGGCGGGGGCGGGGGGGAGGGGCGGGGGAAGCGGTGGGGGGGGGGCAGTGGGTGGTGCGGGGTCATTCGCATGTCAACCGTCGGTGGCAGGTTTGGGGCTGAAGTTGCTCCCTGGTGGGCTTGCCTGCTTCAGGTACAGTGAGAGGGACATGAAGGCACGTTTACCAATCTCCCAGCTGATCCAGTGCAATTGAGTGCCGTTCTACCCCACCCCTGACTGGCATAGCAACACCAGGGGCCAAAAAGCAGGAGAGCTCCCTGGCATCCAGCTCGGTTAAGGTGACCAAGGCAGCAAAGAAATCGAATGTCCATTCGTAGCATGTCCTTCAAAAGGTGTTTGTCTCGACATGTCGCAATCGGCCGAGCTGGGAACGAAGAGGCCAGGCATGAAGAAGTGTTGGAGGATACGTTGTTAGGAGCCTCAATAGTGGCAGGTGATTTTTTTTGGGTGCGCAGGGAAGGCAGGAGTTTGCACCTGTTTGCCCCTCTCTCACAAACTCTGGCACAGCCTCAGTGAGGGAAGGATCTGTGGGCCTTGAACCATGGAAGCTCTGTTCCCCTCTGGTGTGATCCCCTGTGTATTTTACCACCTCCAATAAACCTCGGTTTAAAATAACATCGTGTCAACACCCTGCAATGAGCGAAATCTTCCACTACAATTAAAAATAGACCAGAGCTGTGGGCAGGATTTTACGGCTTTGCTCGGGTGAGATTTCCGTTGTTGGACCTCGCCCAGGCCGATCCCACGGTGGTGTCCCGGCCTGTGATTCCCACAGGCAACCCACTCTGCATTCTTCATACTGCAAAGCACTAATTAGCAACAGCCATTGGCTTTACCTCTCACTCTGTTGGGCTGTTGTTAAGAAAATCACCATGTGTAAATTTAGCTGATTCCAACCAGGCCTGAGAATCTTCACAACTAACGTATTGAAGTAGCAAGTTCCCCTCCTTGCATGAATGTTTATTGCTAGAGGGGTGAATTGATCTGTGAAAGCCGACCAGACCATGGCTTAACGCACATCCGAGAAAAAGAACCTCTGACAGTGCGGCACCCCCACAGCACTGGCGTCGGGTCAGCACTGGCGTCAGCTGCTCAACTTTCAGGAATAGGCCTTGAACTGATGACCTTACAATTCGGAGGTATGGGTGCTGCTGCCCACTGAGCTACAGCCTCCTCCTCAGGTCCCCGGCATCGCAGAATCATCAGCCAATTCAGTTTGCTCTCTGTGATAACTAGAAATGGCTGAAGGCTCTGGATATTCCAAAGGCTCTGGGCCCCGACTGCATTCCAGCAATCAACCTGAAAAGCTGTGTTCCAGAACTAGCCATGCCCCTCGACAAGCTGTTCCAAGGGAAGCTGATGGCCTAGTGGTATTATCGCCAGACAATTCATCCAGGCACTCAGCTAATGTTCTGGGGACCTGGGTTCGAATCCCGCCACGGCATTTGGAGGAATTTGAATTCAATAAAACATTTCTGTAATCAAGAATGTACCGATGACCATGAAACCATTGTTGAAAAAAACCCATCTGGTTCACTAATATCCTTGAGGGAAGGAAATCTGCCGTCCTTACCCGGTCTGGGCTACTTGTGACTCCAGAGCCACAGCAATGTGGTTGACTTCCAACTGCCCTCCAAGGGCAACTAAGGACGGGCAATAAATGCTGGCCAACCAATGACGCCCATGTCCCACGAACGAACAAAAAAAGGAGGTCAAAAACGCAACACTTCAATCTTGTCTCCAAGGCCTAACTGATTGTGATTGGTTTGTGGGTATGAATTCCGTGTAACGCCATGGGTGGGATTTTATGGTCCCTCCCTCTGGTGGCATCTTCTGGTCCTCCTGAGGTCATTGGGATTTTGGACGGATCGCCACATTTTACAGCCCCACCCCCACTGCGACAAGGCGGCAGAATTTCCACCCGACACTTCTGTGCATTTTAGCACTTGATTGTGTTTGCGTTCAAGAGTGCTAAAGGTTTTGATAATGAACTGAAACGTTGGACTGTAGTCTCATTATTTCTGTAATTCTCGGGGCAAAACCCTTCAAACTGTTAAGACCAGAACAGGCCAAAGGTTCGATCTAAATTTAACAAAACCTCTGGGGTGAACGGTGTTCCATTAATTTCTACGGTTCTGTGAATGAGACCATAGACTGTTGATATCCACCAATCACAAGGTGTCTGAAAGATTTCCACACATGATGCTAATCTCCACTAAATATCATCTGAGATTACACTTTCCCTGTACACAGAACACATGACTGTCTCAGAGGCCCAGGGCAGTGCGTAATGATGTTTCCTGTAGGATACTATGAGCAATTAAGATGTTAACCATCATTGCACTTTACCTGGTCTGACCTACATGTGACTCCAGAGCCACAGCAATGCCCTCTCAACTGTCCTCCAAGGGCAACTTGGGATGGGGCAATAAATGCTGGCTAACCAATGACGCCCATGCCCCATGGATAAAGAAAAAAACACTGGCATCTACCTGACAATGTGTAAAGTTGCCTGTCCTGTCCACAAAAAAGCAGGACTCATCCTACCCATTTCCACATTCATAGAATCCCTACAATGCAGCAGGAGGCCATTCAGCCCATTGAGTCTGACAGAGTACCTTGCCCAGGCCCTATCCCCTAATCTGTTCTGGTAACCCCACACATTTACCATGGCTAATCCATCTAACCTACACATCTTGGGACACTGAGGGAGAATTTAGCATGACCGATCCACCTAACCCAGAATAGAATAGAAAATAGAATCACTACAGTGCAGAAAGAGGCCATTCAGCCCATCGAGTCTGCACCGACCACAATCCCACCCAGGCCCTATCCCCATAACCCCGTGCATTTGATCTGCTAATCCCCCTGACACTAAAGGGCAATTTAGCATGGCCAATCAACCTACCTGCACATCTTTCGGACTGTGGGAGGTAACCGGAGCATCCAGAGGAAACCCACGCAGACACAGGGAGAATGTGCAAACTCCACACAGACAGTGACCCAAGCCAGGAATCGAACCCTGGTCCCTGACGCTGTGAGGTAGTAGTGCTAAGCACTGTGCCACCATACCGCCCTAACCTACACATCTTTGGTCTGTGGGTGGAAACTGGAGCACCCGGAGGAAACAGATGCAGACACAGGGAGAATGTGGGGGCTGGATCACTAGAAGTATTTGAAGTGGAGATGAATAAATATTTGATAGATTGAGGAATTGAGGGCGATGGGGAAGTGGCACAGGAAAGGAGCTGAGGCCGGCCTAGATCAGCCATGATGGTATTGAATGGCAGGGCAGGCCTGAAGGGTCAGGTGGCCTATTGCTGATTCTGGGTGGGGGTGGGGTGGGGGTGGGGTGGGGGTTGGTGGTTGGGCTGGAGGGGTGGGGAGGAGGGTGGGCTGGAGGGTTGGGGAGGAGGGTGGGGTGGGGGTTGGGGTGGGGAGGAGGGTGGGGTGGTGGTTGGGGTGGGGAGAAGGGTGGGGGTGGGGTGGGGGTTGGTGGTTGGGCTGGAGGGGTGGGGAGGAGGGTGGGGTGGGGGTTGGGGTGGTGGGGGGTTGTGTGGAATCCTGACCATGAGAGTCTCAACCAGCTTTGTTCCTGAAACAGTTTTAACCCCCGAGTATCGGTCTCTGCTTTCGGATATTGTTCTTTCAATATCTGACACCTGGTATCTGATTAACTCTCAGCTTGCTGTGGTAATGTCACAGCCGCTTATGTTGCTGACCGTCGAGACTGTTCTTTTTGGCTGTGAGATTTAACATAGAACATAGAACATAGAAAGCCACAGCACAAACAGGCCCTTCGGCCCACAGGTTGCGCCGATCACATCCCCACCTCTAGGCCTATCTATAGCCCTCAATCCCATTAAATCCCATGTACTCATCCAGAAGTCTCTTAAAAGACCCCAACGAGTTTGCCTCCACCACCACCGACGTCAGCCGATTCCACTCACCCACCACCCTCTGAGTGAAAAACTTACCCCTGACATCTCCTCTGTACCTACCCCCCAGCACCTTAAACCTGTGTCCTCTCGTAGCAACCATTTCAGCCCTTGGAAATAGCCTCTGAGAGTCTACCCTATCCAGACCTCTCAACATCTTGTAAACCTCTATCAGGTCACCTCTCATCCTTCGTCTCTCCAGGGAGAAGAGACCAAGCTCCCTCAACCTATCCTCATAAGGCATGCCCCCCAATCCAGGCAACATCCTTGTAAATCTCCTCTGCACCCTTTCAATGGCTTCAACATCTTTCCTGTAATGAGGTGACCAGAACTGCGCGCAGTACTCCAAGTGGGGTCTAACCAGGGTCCTATAAAGCTGCAGCATTATCTCCCGACTCCTAAACTCAATCCCTCGATTAATGAAGGCCAGTACGCCGTACGCCTTCTTGACCGCATCCTCCACCTGCGAGGCCGATTTAAGAGTCCTATGGACCCGGACCCCAAGGTCCTTCTGATCCTCTACACTGCTAAGAATGGTACCCTTTATATTATATTGCTGCTTCATCCCATTGGATCTGCCAAAATGGATCACCACACACTTATCCGGGTTGAAGTCCATCTGCCACTTCTCCGCCCAGTCTTGCATTCTATCTATGTCTCGCTGCAACTTCTGACATCCCTCCAAACTATCCACAACACCACCTACCTTGGTGTCGTCAGCAAACTTACCAACCCATCCCTCCACTTCCTCATCCAGGTCATTTATGAAAATGACAAACAGCAAGGGTCCCAGGACAGATCCCTGGGGCACTCCACTGGTCACTGACCGCCATGCAGAGAAAGACCCCTCCACAGCCACTCTCTGCCTTCTGCAGGCAAGCCAGTTCTGGATCCACAAGGCAACAGCCCCTTGGATCCCATGCCCTCTCACTTTCTCAAGAAGTCTTGCATGGGGGACCTTATCGAACGCCTTGCTGAAGTCCATATAGACCACATCCACCGCTCTTCCTTCGTCAATGTGTTTGGTCACATTTTCAAAGAACTCAACCAGGCTCGTAAGGCACGACCTGCCCTTGACAAAGCCGTGCTGACTACTTTTGATCATACTAAACTTCTCTAGATGATCATAAATCCTGTCTCTCAGGATCCTCTCCATCAACTTACCAACCACTGAGGTTAGACTCACCGGTCGGTAATTTCCCGGGCTGTCCCTGTTCCCTTTCTTGAATATAGGGACCACATCTGCAATCCTCCAATCCTCCGGAACCTCTCCCATCTCCATCGACGATGCAAAGATCATCGCCAAAGGCTCCGCAATCTCCTCCCTCGCCTCCCACAGTAACCTGGGGTACATCCCATCCGGTCCCGGCGACTTACCAACCTTGATGCCATTCAATAGTTCCAACACATCCTCTTTCTTTATGTCCACATGCTCGATCCTTTCTGTCCACCGCAAACCAGCAGTACAACCACCCAGATCCCTTTCCACCGTGAATACCGAGGTAAAGTATTCATTAAGCAGCTCCGCCATTTCTAACGGTTCCGCACAAACTTTTCCCCCTTCACCTTTTAAGGGTCCTATGCCTTCACATCTCATCCTTTAGAACAAGAGGAAGCTCTCGATTGTAATTCCCACATTATAATCAGGGCCCAAGCACTCAATCTGCAGGTACGGCACACATCACGATGCTGCCCTTTAATGGTTTGTCTTCCTGAGTTAACGCTTCATCTTCGACTCCGACACATCCACCCGAAGCTGGAGCTCATCGTGAGGCTGAGCTGAACACTAAGGTTCCGAGATCTTCAATTTCAGCAAACAAAATAGATCAACAAGGCAAATAAAAAGGAAAACCAGTCATGCAATAGACAAATGAGGTTCCTCCCTCACCCTCTTCAATTGTCCCTTGTGGGAGAGGACATGGCTGGTGGGAGACTATGGGCCCGAGATGTAATGGGAATGATGGGGTGTAGAGGTCGCACAGTGCTGGAGAAGCTCAATTAGCTGGTGGACCATGAACTCTAACCCCTTCCCCTCTCTTGCCGTGAACTTTAACCCCTTTCTGTGAACTCTAACCCCTTCCCCTACATCACCATGAAGTCTAACCCCTTCCCTTCCCTTCTCGTGAACTCTAACCCCTTCCCCTCCCTTCTCGTGAACTCTAACCTCTTCCCCTCCCTTCTCGTGAACTCTAACCTCTTCCCCTCCCCGTGAACTCTAACCCCTTCCCCTCCCTTCCTGTGAACTCTAACCTCTTCCCCTCCCTTCTCGTGAACTCCAACCCCTTCCCTACTCTTCTCGTGATCTCTAACCCCTTCCCCACTCTTCTCGTGAATGCTAACCCATTCCCCTCCCTTCTCGTGAACTCTAACCCCTTCCTGTGAACTCTAACCACTTCCCTTGCATCACCATGAACTCTAACCCCTTTCCCTACATGGCCAAGGACTCTAACCCATTGCCCTCCTCTTTCTACTTCCTCTTCTGCCCTCCCCTCTGCTTCTGCTCCCCTGTCTCAGAGAGTCATTATTAATCAGGGAGTTCACATTCTTACAGGCCCACCTCAATTGCCTGATTAAAGCCGTGCAAAGCCATCAAACATTGCCTCTCCAGTCAGTTTTTAAAAATTTACCCTTTTATGGGATGTGGGTGACGCTGGCTAACCAGCATTTATTGCCCATCCTGAATTTCCCCTTGAGAAGGTGGTGGTGAGCTGCCTTCTTGAACCCGCTGCAGTTCATGTGGTGTAGGTACACCCACAGTGCTGTTAGGGAGGGAATTCCAGGATTTTGACCCAGCGACTGTAAAGGAATAGTGATATATTTCCAAGTCAGGATGGTCGATGACTTGGAGGGGAACATCCAGGTGGTGGTGTTCCCAGGTATCAGTTGCCCTTGTCCTTCTAGATGGTAGAAGTCACGGGTTTGGAAGGTGCTGTCAAAGGAGTCTTGGTGAGTTGTTGCAGTGCATCTTGTAGATGGTACACACTGTTGCCACTGTGCATCAATTGTGGAGGGAGTGAATGTTTAAGGTCTGTATTAGGTCTTTCACAGTCTTGGTAGCAGTGTAGATGCTCAACTTTCTCTGCGGATCTCTGCTGAATGTGGAATTGTCTTGAGGGTAGGGTTGGTTAACGTGTAGGTTCAGTCGGCAGTTAGGAAGGCAAATGCAATGCTAGCCTTCATGTCGAGAGGGCTAGAATACAAGAGCAGGGCTATACTTCTGAGGCTGTATAATGTTCTGGTCAGACACCATTTGGAGTATTGTGAGCAGTTTTGGACCCCATATCTAAGGAAGAATGTGCTGGCCTTGGAAAGGGTCCAGAGGAGATTTACAAGAATGGTCCCGAGAATGAAGAGCTTGTTGTATGAGGAACAGTTGAGGACTTGGGTCTGTACTCGTTGGAGTTTAGAAGGATGAAGGGGGGTCTTATTGAAACTTACAGGATAGTCCGAGGCCTGAATAGAGTGGACGTGAAGAGGATGTTTCCACTAATAGGAAAAACTAGAACCAGGGGGCACAACCTCAGGCTAAAGGGATGATCCTTTAAAACAGAGATGAGGAAGAATTTCTTCAGCCAGAAGGTGGTGAATCTGTGGAACTCTTTGCCGCAGAAGGCTGTGGAGGCCAGCTCATTGAGTGTCTTTAAGACAGAGATAGATAGGTTCTTGATTAATAAGGGGATCAGGGGTTATGGGGAAAAGGCAGGAGAATGGGGATGAGAATCATATCAGCCATGATTGAATGGCGGAGCAGACTCGATGGGCCGAGTGGCCTAATTCTGCTCCTATGTCTTATGGTCTTATGGCCTTGAACTATTGGGCTTGCTGCAGTCGAATGCTCTGCTATCAATGATGGCAGACTGCAGGAAGCCCTCCAGCCCTCATGATGGCGATGTTATTCAGATGAAAGAGTGGAGGACATATGCTTAAAAGAGAATAAAATTGGCAAGGATTCAGTGGGGCTAATTGGATAGCTTTTTAAGAGAGCTAGCACAGATATGATGGGCTGAATGACCTCCTTCTGCGCTGTATTACTCAATGACTGCTGGGGCCCATGGGATTGACTCCGGAAACCAGTAGTATATAAGCAAAAGAAAATTAGATTTGGAAACACAAGTGAGGCACTCAGACAATAATGAAAGCATTATGAGTGCAGACCAATCCTTTTAATACAAGTTAGATCCAGGTGTGCACTGCCATCCTAGATTTCTGCACAAACTTTTCTGACTGGATCTTAACATTAAGTTAGGTTCATTTATTAGTGTCACAAGTAGGCTTACATTAACACTGCAATGAAGTTACTGTGAAAATCCCCCAGTCGCCACACTCCGGCGCCTGTTTGGGTACACTGAGGGAGAATTTAGCATGGCCAGTAAACCTAACCAGCACGTCTTTCATGAGAGGAATCATAGAATCCTACAGTGCAGAAAGAGGCCATTCGGCCCATCGAGTCTGCACCGACCACAATCCCACCCAGGCCCTACCCGCATTACCCCCTGCATTTATCCTAGCTAGTCCCCCTGACACTAAGTGAGCAATTTTCCATGGCCAATCTACCTAGCTCGCACATCTTTGGATTTTGGGAGGAAACCGGAGCACCCGGAGGAAACCCACGCAGACACGGGGAGAACGTGCAAACTCCGCACATACAGTGACCCAAACCGGGAACCTGGGTCCCTGGCACCGTGAGGCAGCAGTGTTAACCACTGTGCCATCGTGCCGCCCCGCGACACTTGGGATGTTATCCTGTGTGTGAACATGTACACCACGGCCACACTGCCCACTCGGCTGGGATCAAGGAGGTGGCTGAAGCAGCAACGTCTGTGTGTTGCAGCCTGAGTAACCAGGGAGATGGTCCATGGGTGCATCAGAGCGAGCAGTGTGAAAGAATGCAGAAACTGTTGTGTGTCGGAGTGTTTGCTCTCCTGAACTGAGGAGAAACGGTTAGAGATTCCTGGCCAGCTTTCAGTCCTGTGTGAGCAGACAAGTCTGAAAAGGTCGTTGGCAAGAGCTCGACTCCTCTGGAATGCTCTGGCAGGGGATAGGATGACTCGCTGTGGGTTTTGATGTCTCTCCTCTTTATTCCCATCCCCTTCGGGCCTAACTCCACAGGGGAGTGTTGTCAGACCACATTACAGCTGAGAATGTGCAGCATCTGACATCATTTAACCCTCTCCACGCTGCAGGAAGGAAGGAGGAACTTGTGTTTCTCCAGTGCTTATTGGGATGTTTCTCTTCACAGCTAATGAAGGGAGTGGAGTCATTAGTTATCCTATGAAACTTTGGACTTTCTGCCCTGTAGGTATGCTTTAATGCTCAATTTCTTCCCCCCTCCACTCCCCTCACATTTTGGAAAATTTTGGCCCTCACTGAGGTATGTGGGAGCTCTTATGGCGCAGTGAGTTAGCATCCCTGCCTCTGAGCCAGAAGCTCTGGGTTCAAGTCCCACCCCAGGATTTGATGTCCAAGGAAGGTGGGTTCATAACGCGGCCAAACAAGTCATGTATCAACCTGCAAAATCCTTCCAAACATGCCAATGGCTAGCGGAAAGAACAGGAGAGACTCCTGGTCAGCCACTGGCTTGATGTGGAGTGGCCCCCCCTTCAAGCTGTAAGCCCCTTGTGACAGACTAGCGACCTGTCCCGGGAATTACTAGCTATGGAAACAGATGCAAATCTGCCTCAATGTGCCAGTAGGTGCGGGAAGAGAATTGGACCTGAGGTATGGATCTGTATTGTCAAACTGTTCACCATCACCTTACCAAAATGCTGCATCTGGACAGACTGTGGAATCATCACAGTCGCCACAATGGCCTCCTTCTGGACTGTAGGATTCTATGATTCTATTCTGTCACACCCGTTCCCAATCCCAGACTCTGCTTACTTCACAATGTAGAAAAACAAAATATTCACAACACTTCAAAGGAGGCCATTTAGCCCATCGCATTTGTGACACTGAAGATGCGTAACTCAGGCTAATCCACTTTCCAGTGCTTGGTTCATTGCCCTAAAGGCTACAGTACTTCAAGTGAAACCCCAAGTGTCTATTAAATGTAATAATTATTTCTTACCCTCCCACCATTTCAGGCAGTGAGACTTAGACCTCACCAACCTCAACTACCTTTTATTCCTTAAATGAATTACTTTAAATCTGCCCACCTTGGTTAATAACCTTCCTGCTAATGGGAATCGCTCCATTCCATCTACCCTATCTCAGAGCCACACAATTTTTTCAGCTCAATTAAACTTTGCCACAACTTCTATTCTAAATAGGAACGCACCAAGGCTCTTTCGACGGCAACTTTCAAACTCATGACTCTACCACCTTGAATGACAAGGGCAGCAGATACATGGGAACATCACCTCCTGGGAACACCACTCCCTGATATTCCCCTTCAAGTCACTCACCATCCTGACTTGGAAATATATCGCCGTTCCTTCACTGTCGCTGGGTCAAAATCCTGGAACTCTCTCCCTAACAGCACTGTGGGTGTACTTACATCACATGGACTAGTTCAGTTCAAGGCGGTGTCTCACCACCACCTTCTCGAGGGGCAATTAGGTATGGGCAATGAATGCTGGCCTTATTAGCAACGCCCACATCCAAATGAACAAATATAAAATTAAACAACCCCAGCCTAGCCATTGATAAAAGCAAATTACTGCGGATGCTGGAATCTGAAACCAAAAGAGAAAATGCTGGAAAATCTCAGCATGTCTGGCAGCATCTGTAAGGAGAGAAAAGAGCTGACGTTTCGAATCCAGATGACCCTTTGTCAAAGCTTTGACAAAGGGTCATCTGGACTCGCCATGTCAGATCTTTTTTCTCTCCAGCCGAGCCATGCTTTCATTATTCTTCTAGTTCTGGGAACACCGTGTGTATCCCCCCTGGTATGATCACATCCTTCCTATAGTGTGGTGACTAGGGCTGTACACAATGTTCTCACTGGAGTCCACCTGGTGTTTTTTACAGTTCCAACGTAACCTTCATGATCTTATAAGCCTCGCAGTGAACAAAGGAAAGCATCCTGTAACCTGCTTAACCACATTATCGAGCTGTCCTGTTACCTTCAGGGATCTGTAAACATTGAAACCCAGGGCTCCCAGAGTTCCTTTATTCCTCTACACTTTTCAGTATCCGACCCAATACATTCCCTCCCCTTGTTTGCCCTCCCCTCGTGCATTACCTCACACTGCTCTGGATTGGACTCCATTTCTCTGACCAATCCATTGATATCTTCCTGCACACCGCAGCTTTCTTCCTCATTATCAACCACCGCCCATCTTTTATGTCATTTATAAACTTCTTAATCATGGCCCATCCATTTAAGTCTGAATCTTATCGCAAAGAGCAAGGGACCCAACCTGAACCCCACTGGAAGCAGCCTCTCTTTGGTTGTATGGTTAGAGTCTAGACAGGGAATTTGGTCATTATCTATCCAAGTATGTTGCCAGTATCTCAAAAGCGTTACTCCTTATTTCCGCATCTATATCTCTGATGCGTGATAAATCACACGGGAGGCTGGATGTACCCGGGAAATAAAGGCTTTTATTACCAACAATAACGGAGCTACTATATACAATCCCAGACTAAAGGGTCACCAGGCAGAGCAGTGACCTTTATACCTCTCCCGGAAGGCGGAGCCAACTGGGGTGTACCATAGGACTATATTAACAGGTAGAACAGCCCAACCCTAACCCCAACAGTTACATATCTACAGACTCATAGTACTGGCCAAACCATGGCTCAGCACTCCTGGTGGTAACCAACAATGGTTCACCACAATCTCCACACGAGGTTAGATCTACTCCTCCTTACAAATCTGGCTTATTTCTCAGTCATCTCAGTGATCTGGCATCGGCACCATCTGATGTTAGCCCTTTACTCGACACCTTCCCATCACAGGATCATCCGTCAACCATTATTAGGCCCAATTTGACACTTTCCCTTCAGGCTTTACTTTTCTGAGCAACCTTGTCATAAGACTTGCTTTAATCCATAGGCCCATCCAGGGAAACATGGTGGTACAGTGGTTAGCACTGCTGCCTCACAGCGCCAGGGACCCGGGTTCGATTCCAGCCTAGGGTGATTGTCTGTGTGGAGTTTGCGCGTTCTCCCTGAGAAAGTAGAATATAAATAAAGGGTTAACTCAGAAAATATGGTTCAGCATGACTTGACAGGGGTTACAGAGGATAGCACGACTTGAATAAAATGAAGGCATACAAAGAATGGAATACTCTGGGGGAAAAAAACTACAACCACATAAGCAATTTAATTATGGGTGTATTTGTATTCTGGTAAAGACCTATTGGGTAAACAGTGGAATTTCACAGTAACTTCATTGCAGTGTTATTGTAAGCCTTACTTGTGACTAATAAATAAATAAAAAACAAGGTCAGAAATCCATTGTATTGAGGAATGTGATCAGATCTGTACAGACTTGAATATACTCAATGATCTGTATAAAAGACGACTCTAACAGGACAACTTTGAACAGATCCTTCTGATCACTCCCAATGGCCATTGTAAGCGCAAAATAAAGTAATATTGTGTGGATTTGCCACAATGTAGGTTGTTCTTTAAACATTTTAACAACCCCGTGTCTGAGTGGGTTTCCTCCGGGTGCTCCGATTTCCTCCCACAGTCCAAAGATGTGCAGGTTGGGTGGATTGGCCATGCTAAATTGTCCCTTAGTGTCCCAAGATGTAGGATAGATGGAATAGCCAGGATAAATGTGTGGGGTTACGGGAATTGGGCAGGGGAGAGAGCCTGGAGCAAAGAGGCCATTCAGCCCATCGAGCCTGCACCAACAACAATCCCACCCAAGCCCTATCCCCATATCATATGTATTTACCCTGTTAATCCCCTTGACACTAAGGGTCAATTTTGCATGGCCAATCAACCGAACCTGCACATCTTTGAACTGTGAGAGGAAACCGGAGCACCCGAAGGAAACCCAAGCAGACATGGGGAGAATGTGCAGACTCCACAGCGACAGTGACCCAAGCCGGGAATCAAACCCGGGTCCCCGGCGCTGAGAGCAGCGGTGCTAACCACTGTGCCACCGTGCCGCCCCTGTCCAATAGTGTCTAAAGTTAACCATTTCCATTCTTCTTTGCATCTCAGCTGCCTCCAGAAAGCCACTGGCGTATACCCTCTCCCCACCTCCCCCTTAAAGCTTCAACATTTTGAGCTCCTGGCTGCAGTAACTGAAACCAAAAAGACCTGAGGTGATATTGTTGATGACTCAAATCTAAGAAATATGTTGTGGTTTAAGCACCTGCGGGTGATAGGGTGACATCGCTCAATGAGCATTTTTTTTGGTATTCAGCCCTGCTGGTATTGATAAAATCTGACATGTGGGATTGGAACAGGACCCGTTCGATGCTGTTACAGTTATCGGGAATTGAGCGGATTGTTTTCATGGGCACACACACTGAGGATGTGTCTGGACTTCCTTACACTGTTTAAACTGCAGAAAAGAAATGTGATTTTAAAAGTCTATCTCTTCTCCTTTCCTGTGTTTGTTTATTCTTTTGTGGGATGTGGGCGTTGCGGGCTGGGCCAGCATTTATTGCCCATCCATAATTACCCTTGGACTGAGTGTCTCACTTGGCCATTTTGGAAGGTGGTTAAGGGACATCCACATTTCTGTGGGTATGGAGTCACATGTAGGCCATACCAGGTAAGATTTCCTTCCCTCAAGGACATTAGTGAACCAGATGGATTTTCAATAACAATGATTTCATGATCATCATTAGACTTTTGCTGAATTCGAATTTCACCATCCGCTATGGTGGGATTGAAACCCAGGTCCCCGGAACATCGCCCTGGATCTATGGCTTTCCAGCCCGAGTGATAATTCCACAATGCTTTCACCTCCCCAGATTCCTCATTGTTACTGAAGCACTGAGTAACAATAAAGGGGCCTTTCTCAGGTTGGAGGGCAGTAACCAATGGAGTGTCACAGGGATTAGGGCTGGGACCACAGCTCATCATAATATGTATTCATAATTTGGAGGAAGGGACAGAGTGTACTGTGGTTAAATTTGTGGATGATAGGAAGGTGGGTGGGAAGGCGGGCTGTACGACTCAAGAACAGCTTCTTGCCTGCTGCTATCAGACTTTTGAGTGGACCTACCTTGCATTAAGTTGATCTTTCTCTACACCGTAATCATAACTGTAACACTACATTCTGCACTCTCTCATTTCCTTCTCTATGAACGGTATGCTTTGTCTGTATCGCGTGCAAGAAACAACACTTTTCATTGTATGCTAATACATGTGACAATAATAAATCAAATTAAATCAAAGAAGGAGGATAGCAAAAGCTTACAGAGAGATATTGACAGGTTAAGTGAGTGGGAAGGAAATTGGTAAATTGAATTCAACACGGGAAAAAGTGAGATTGTTCATTCTGGAAGAAAGAATGAGAAGTCGGATTATTATCTAAATGGAGAGAGACTACAGAAAGCTGTAGCACAGAGGGACTTGGGGAACTTTGCTCATGAAACCCAGAAAGCCAACATACAGGTAGAGAAGGTAATCGGGAAGGCGAATGGAATGCTGGGTTTTGTTTCAAGGGGTCTGGAGTATAAAAGTAAAGAGGTGTTGCTGCAACTGAACAAGGTACTAGTGAGACCACATGCTATGCACAGTTTTGGTCCCCTTATTGAAGGAAAGATCATTGGAGACAGCACAGAGGAGGTTTAATAAGGTGATCTCGGGTATGGAGGGACTGCCATATGAGGAAAGATTAAACAGGTTGGGTCTGTACTCCTTGGAGTTCAGAAGAATGAGGGGTGATCTGATTGTAACACAGAAGATTCTTAGTGGGTTAGACAGGAGGATGTTTCCATTCAGCGGAGAGTGTGGGACCAGATAAAGCTCGGCACAACATCGTGGGCCGAAGGGCCTGTTCTGTGCTGTACTGTTCTATGTTCTATGTAGAGGGTGCAGTTATGGAATGAGGGGGTGCTCATTTAAAACAGACTTAAGGAAGAATTTCCTCTCTCAGAGAGTGGTGAATCTTTGGAAGTCTTTACACCAGCAAGACTGTGAAGACCACATCTTGAACATTGAGGGCATTGGATGATTATTTGAATAGAAGCAATGTTGCAGGGGTATGGGGAAAAGGCAGGGGGATGGCACTGAGTCATGATGCTCCTTTGGAGAGCTGGTACAGATATAGGGGCTGTGGTGATTGGAGGTCAATCATTTCAGTTCCAGGACATCGCTGCAGGAGTTCCTCGGGTTAGTGTCCCAGGCCATGAGAGGAAAGGCCTACTCCTGCTCCAGGGGAGATGGGGGTCATAGTGATGATGTCACTGGACTAGTAATCCAGAGGCCTAGGCTAATTCTCTGGGGACATGGGTTCAAATCCTACCCCGGCAGCTGGTGGAATTTAAATTCAATGAATAAAATCTGGAATTGAAATCTGGTCTGAATAATGGTGACCATAAAACTATCATTAATTGTTGCAAAAACCCATCTGGTTCACTAATGTCCTTTAGGGAAGGAAATCTGCCGTCTTTACCTGGTCTGGCCTACATATGAGTCCAGGCCCACAGTCAATGTGATCAATTCTTAGCTGCTACTCTGCAATGGCCTATCAAGCCACTCAGTTCAAGAGCAATTGAGCAACAAATGCTGGCCTTGCCAGCGACGCCCACATCCCATCAAAGGATAGAACATTTCTTATGATCTTGTGTTCTTGGGTGAAGTGAATAACAGATACCCCAATGGCCACAGTTATTGTGTGAGTTACGTAACACATCTGTTGCCACTTGAGTAGTTCTTCAGCAAAGCCAAAAACATCCCCGTGGGATTGGACTCTGTCACAGGAGTCCGTTTCATATATAATAGAGATCACACACTTGAGGTAGTGTTGCACAGCTAACGCCCTTTTATAGAATCTTCTGACCAAATGCGTGCCAACACAGAGCAGGCAAATATGTGTGGGACGTGTCTCGAACAGCAAAAGAATTTTCAGCTGGCGACAAGTGTGTAACTGGTAACAGTGTAAAGCATAAAGCAGTGTAAAGTTCTGCAATAACCATCGAGAGACAGCGCACAACCATCAGTAAGATCTCACCACACTAACATTCATGTATGCTGTTAATAGAACGGACATTAGTTATCTCAATAATATTCACACAGCAAGTGGGTGGGTAGGAATCTGCAATGCTATTGGTGTTCACCAGCATGGCATTCCTGGCTTCAGCTTGGATAAAAGCTATATTTAATGATATCCTCAACACAGTTCATTCGGATGAGAGCAGCTACAACACTAATCATGCTTAATGTCATCCAGCGCAAAGAAGCCTTGATTGGCATCCCATCCACCACATTACGTACCCTATCCCAGATGTGATTTGAGTTTATTTGATTTGATTTATTATTGTCACATGTATTAGCATACAGTGAAAAGTATTGTTTCTTGCGCACAATACAGACAAAGCATACCGTTCATAGAGAAGGAAACGAGAGAGTTCTGAATGTAGTGTTACAGTCATAGCCAGGGTGTAGAGAAAGATCAACTTAATGCGAGGTAGGTCCATTCAAAAGTCTGATGGCAGCAGGGATGAAGCTGTTCTTGAGTCGGTTGGTACATGACCTCAGACTTTTATACCTTTTTCCCGATGGAAGAAGGTGGAAGAATGTCCAGGGTGCGTGGGGTCCTTAATTATGCTGGCTGTTTTGCTCAGGCAGCAGGAAGTGTAGACAGAGTCAATGGATGGGAGGCTGGTTTGCGTGATGGATTGGGCTACATTCACGACCTTTTGTAATTTCTTGCGGTCTTGGGCAGAGCAGGAGCCGTCCCAAGCTGTGATACAACCAGAAAGAATGCTTTCTATGGTGCATCTGTAAAAGTTGGTGAGAGGCATAGCTAACATGACAAATTTCCTTACCAATCAACTCAAAGACAGCTCCTCCCCTGCTGCCATCAGACTTTTGAATGGATCTACCTTGCACTGAGTTGATCTTTCTCTACACCCTTGCTCTGACTGTAACACTACATTCTGCACCCTCCCCTTTCCTTCTCTATGAACAGTATGCTTTGCCTGCATAGCACGCAAGAAACAATACTCTTCACTGTACACTAATACATGTGACAATAATAAATCAAATCAAATATTGTACAACCTCCAACCTCCAGCACAGTGGCAATCAGTGTGCACCATCTAGAAGAGGGGAGGCGATGGCCTAGTGGTATTATCGCTAAACATTTAATCCAGAAACTCAGTAATGTTCTGGGGACCCGGGTTCGAATCCCGCCCACAGCAGATGGTGGAATTTGAGTTCAATAAAAAATATCTGGAATTAAGAATCTCCTGATGACCTACTGTCGATTGTCAGGAAAACCCATCTGGTTCACTGATGTCCTTTAGGGAAGGAAATCTGCCATCCTCTACCTGGTCTGGCCTACCTGTGACTCCAGATCCACAGCAATGTGGTTGACTCTCAGTTGCCCTCTGTATAAGAGCAACTAGGGATGGGCAATAAATGCTGGCCAGCCAACGACGCCCATGTCTCATGAATGGATTTTTAAAAATGCACTGCGGCAACTCACCAAGACTCCTTAGGCAGCACCTTCCAAACACACAGCCATTCCCATCTAGAAGGACAAGGGTAGGAGACACATGGGAACCTCACCACCTGCAAGTTCCTCTCTGAGCCACACACCATCCTTATTTGTAAATATATTGTCATTCCTTCACTGTGCTACGATTCCAGTTGATGTTAACACTGCACAGGATGATCCCAGAATGGAAATGGATCAAAAAACCGTAACTTCTACCTTTTTCAAAAAATTGGGGATGAACAGAGTGACAGAACTGCCAATTAGCTTTCAATATGCAACATGAAATGTTTGACTATAATACAATACCACTTCACTCTCATATATCTTCACAAATATACACAGATGTTAAGGATCATACAGGTTATAAAATATATCTTATGCTATAATGTTCTCAGTAAACACACAGTCCCTGTAACTCAACAGGCTAACTGCGGGCAGACATGCCCAAGTGGTAAATGTCACCCATTTGATCTTCTGTGGATTTCTCCTCCAATTCCCCCCTGATGATTATTATTCTGTGAGCCAATTGATCTCACTGTATTCCGGCTTCCACTCAAGTGTTTCCAAAGTCCACTCTCAAAAGATGCATTTAGAATCATCTGGCAAAAATTGCTTTCCCTCAATTGTTTTCAGCAAGGCTCCTCCTCCAGGATTTCCAACTCTCCTTTCAGTATTCCTTTGTCTTGAATTGGCGGCACTGTAGCACAGTGGTTAGCACTGCTGTCTCCCAGCACCAGGGACCTGGGTTTGATTCCCAGCTTGGGTCACTGCCTGTGTGGAGTTTGCATGTTCTCCCTGTGTCTGCGTGGTTTTCCTCTGGATGCTCCAGTTTCGTCTCATGGTACAAGGATGTGATCAGGTGGCTTGACCATGGTAAATTGCCCCTTAGTGTCCAAAGATGTGTAGGTTAGGTGGATTGGACATGGTAAATTGTCCCTTAGTGTACAAAGATGTGTAGGTTAGGTGGATTAGTGGGGTAAATCTGTGGGGTTACAGGGATGGGGTGAGCCTGGGTGAGATGCTCCTTCGGAGAATCAATGCAGACTTGATGGGCTAAATGGCTTCCTCCTACACTGATGGGATTCTATGGTTGAGTTCCCCTTTGTATTCTAGTCTTTGAGACACACAGACTGACATTCCAATGTAGTATTTTCCATTATTATGATGAACACAAACTATATTATCCAATTATTATTTGGGCATCAACATTCCTGGGTGCTCAGTCTCTGTGAAAAGATTGGGAACGATTCACTGAGATTCCACAGTCAGGCCACAGGTCAGACTCAATGAGATGGGCACCGACCCACTGAATCGTACAACTGGCCCGGAGTCATGGGCCAGTGTATCGGTGTTGAATTGACAAATTGTAACACTGGGACAAGGAAATAGTCCATCGAGCAACTCCAGAAAAGCCAACTCTTCCCGACTCTTTCCCAGTGAACGTAACCGATGAGGAAAATTGTTTCAGATTCATACAATTCTGAAAATTCCATCTCCAATGTGATTTGTAGAATTAACTAGTTAACTAGGACACCACCATTATCTTCCTGCCAGGCCCCGGTGTAGAACACAGGAAAATACAGCGAGGGTTAATTACTGCTTTTGAACTTGGTCAATCTCCATTAAAAAAGACATCTGGATTGGGCCTGTATGTGATGTCCACCTCCGTCATAGAATCATAGGAACCCTACAGTGCAGAAAGATTAGCAGGGTAAATATGAGGGGTTACGGAAATAGGGCCTGGGTTGGATTGTGGTCGGTACAGACTCAATGGGCTGAATGGTCTCCTTCTGCACTGTAGGGACTCTATGATTCCCCTCCCCAGCTCACTGTGATCAGAGAGAGAGAGAGGATTTATATTTCCTTCAGTGCTTTACAGCCAATTAAATATTGGAGGCAGCTCAGAGGAGGTTTACCAGATTGACACCTGGTCTTACAAGGATAGGTTGGACAGACTGGACTTGTTTCCACTGGAGTTTGGAAGAGTGAGCGGGGGACTTAATTAAGTCTGAAAGATCCTGTATGGTCTCGGCAAGGTGGATGTGGAAAGGATGTTTCCGCTTGTGGTTGGGTCCGGAACGAAGGGGCGCTGTTTTAAAATGAAGGGTCGCTCTGTGAGGTCAGAGATGAGGAGAATTATTTTCTCTCAGAGGATTTGTGAGACTTTGGAACTCTCTTTGCGAAGTTTCTCTGTCCCCGTCCACCATGGGAATCACAGAGTGCAGGACACCGCCCTTGCAAATGTCCGTTAATCTTGGGCGGGATTCTCCGGCTTTGTGGTGAGCTCGGCTGGAAAATCCCACCCTCTGCCTCAGTAGGCGGTGGGGGCGGGGTCATTGAATATTTTTGAGTCAGATTTAGGCAGACTCTTGT
Organism: Mustelus asterias; assembly: GCF_964213995.1. Taxonomy (NCBI): domain Eukaryota; kingdom Metazoa; phylum Chordata; class Chondrichthyes; order Carcharhiniformes; family Triakidae; genus Mustelus; species Mustelus asterias. Next base: position 10,601,650 of record NC_135816.1, on the reverse strand, counting down.
CAGCCAAGGGAATCAAAGATCATTGGGGTTGATGGGGATGTGGAATTCAAAACACAAACAGATCAGACGGCATCTTATTGGATGACGGAACAGGCCCGAGGGACCGAATGGCCTAATTTTGCTCCTATTTTGTATGTTCATAAGCACTTTGGAAGTGTGGTCATTGCTGTAGTGTAGGGAACGCAGCAGCCAATTTGCACACAGCAAGCTCCCGCAAACAGCAATGTGTTAAAGTTAAAGTTTATTTATTAGTCACAAGTAAGGCTTACATTAACACTGCAATGAAGTTACTGTGAAATTCCCCTGGCTGCCACACTGCGGCCCCTGTTCGGATACATTGAGGGAGAATTTACCCCATGGCACCTAACCAGCACATCTTTCAGACTGTGGGAGGAAACCGGAGCACCCGGAGGAAACCCAGGCAGACACGGGGAGAACGTGCAAACTCCGTGATGCGCGATTAAATCACTCGGGAGGCTAGATTGTACCCGGGAAATAAAGGCTTTTATTACTAACAAGAATGGAGCACACTATATACAATACAACCCCAGACTAAAGGGTCACCAGGCAGTGCAGTGACCTTTATACTTCTCCAGGTAGGCGGAGCCAACTGGAGTGTACCACAGAACAATATCAACAGGTAGAACAGCCCAACCCTAACCCCAACAGTGACAACAGTAACATATCTACAAATACCCATAGTGCTGACCATCTATGGTTCAGTACCCATAGTGGTAACCAACTATGGTTCACCACATTCCGCACAGACGGTGACCCGAGCCGGGAATCGAACCCGGGTCCCTGGCGCTGTGAGGCAGCAGTGCTAACCACTGTGCCACCGTGCTGTCCTCAGTGGTCAGTGATCAAATCATTTGTTTCCGCCGTTTGTTGGGGAATAGACATTGGCCAGGAGATTCAGGGGATCTCATTTACTGTCCTTCAAATAATGGCCGTGGGATATTTTGCAACAAGGCCGGTCCCAGCTGATACCAACTCACTTAGATTCGAACAGTGATTGGTCATTAAGGCTTATTATAGTCGCATTACAGATACTGCTATCTCCCCATCGATAATCGCAGTGCAAATGCTGTTTGCTTTAAGAAAAACAGGATATAGCATTTTGTATATTACTCATTGAGTTTATTTAGCGAGCAGCTTTGGTTGCTGCGTTCAAACATTTTAATCTATAATTTATTTTTCCTGACAAATAGAAGCTTTACTGTACTGGCACATGACACACTGTTCTGTTTGTCCTGCTTAATCCTTATCTTATTTTATGAATTGCTTCACCACGTCAGCACACAGCTTTCTCTCCCCGAGATTAAACCCCTCTCTCTGAAAGCACTAAGCTATTGCTCATTCAGCAGATCCGAGCACAGCCAGATAAAGGGAGAGCTTGGAAACTGGTGGCAGAGTAACAACACCTTGCACTTCAGCATTGCTGAAACTCTCAGACAACGCCCTGCGTGAGCTGCTTCAGAGTGGAGGCGAAAACCGAGCGGCGTGTGGAATATCCCCAGTAGAATTTTCTCCACTGTGTTCCGTCAGGGTCAGTCAGCGGAGGCACAGCCCAATGTTCCCGATGGTGGGGGAGTCCAGAACTAAGGATCATAGTTTGAGGATAAGGACCTTTCAGAACTGAGGTGAGGAGAAATGTCTTCACCCAGAGAATCGTAGAATCCCTAGAGTGCAGAAGGAGGCCATTCAGCCCATCGAGTCTGCACCAACCACGATCCCACCCAGCCCCTATTCCTGCAGCCCCACATATTTGCCCTGCTAGTCCCCCTGACACTAAGTGGCAATTTGGCATGGCCAATCAACCTAACCCACGCATCTTTGGACTGTGGGAGGAAACCGGAGCACACGGAGGAAACCCACGCAGACATGGGGAGAACGTGCAGACTCCACACGGACAGTGACCGAAGCTGGGAATTGAACCTGGGTCCCTGGCGTTGTGAGGCAGCAGTGCTAACCACTGTGCCACCTCTAAGAGGGTGATGAATGTGTGGAATTCACTACCATCGAAAGTAGTTGAGGCCAAAACATTGTGAGATTTCAAGAAGAAATTAGATATAGCTCTTGGGGCTAAGGGGATCAAGGGATATGGGGGGAAGGGGGGAATCAGGATATTGAATTCGATGATCAGCCGTGCTCATAATGAATGGGGGAGCAGGCACTGAGAGCCAAATGGCCTACTCCTGCTTCTAGTTTCTGGGTGGGATTCTCTGGCCACGCTCCCCCCAAGACCGGAAAATCCTGCCCGAGGTCAACGGACATTTCCATGGTTCACCCCCACCCGGGCGGTGGGGGAAGGGAAAATTCTGCCCTTTATTTCTCTATGTTACAGGGTTTCCCTTCACTGGATTGTGCCAAGGGCTGCATATTAAAATAGCGACGGCCAGCAGGTCACACAAACCGTTCAGCCTCTACCTGTTGGGCTGATACCAAACTACAATGTCCCTTATTGTGAGAACATCACCGTGGTTCCTGAGATTGTTGCTTCAATTCACACTGTGAAGTAAAAGGGAGGGGCCGGTACAGACACATTGCACTGGAGAGGGTGCAGAGGAGATTCACCAGGATGCTGCCTGGAATGGAGCGTTTCAGCAATGAGCAGAGGTTGGTTAGGCTGGGGTTGTTTTCCTTGCAGCAGAGAAGGCTGGCTGAGGTGTACAAAATTATGAGGGACATAGATAGGGTGGAAAGAAAGAAATGTTTCCCCTCAGTCGAGGGGTCATTAACCAGAGACATTGATTTAACGTGAGGGCTGGAGATTTCGAGGGGATTTCAGGTAAACCTTTTTCACCCAGAAGGTTCTGGGAATCTGGAACTCACTGCCTGAAAGGGTGGTAGAGGCAGAAACTCTCATAACATTGAAGAAGCATTTAGATGAACACTTGAAATGCCATGGCATGCAAGGCCAAGGACCAAGTGCTGGAAAATGGGATTAGACTAGATAGGCGCTTGATGTCCACCTCAGACACGATGGGCCGAAGGGCTTCTTTCTGTTCTGTAAAACTCTATGGGCGGGATTTTCCAGCCGTGCTCGCCCCAAGGCCGGAATTTTCCGCTGGAGGTCCACAGAGCTTCGCATGATCCGCCCCCACCCGCTACGATTCCCGTGGTGGGCGGGATGGGAGATTCTGCCCTATAAGAACATAAGAACTAGGATCAGGAGTTGGCCATCTGACCCCTCGAACCTGCTCTGCCATTCAATAAGATCATGGCTGATCTTTTTCTGGACTCAGCTCCACTTACCCACCCGCTCACCATAGCAGGTCATTAAGAAGGCAGATGGAATCACACTCTATGACTCTATGGCAGTGAGATGAAGGGTCCCTTGCTATGCTGTAACAATCCTATGATTCTATGACAAGACACCCAGTGTCTCCATGCTTGGAGAAGGAAAAGGAACCAAGTTTTTCCCACTCAGGGTTGTCCAGTGACTGGGAATAGGCTGGCAATCAGACTGGGAGATGGAGACAACTTCCCTTCTTCAAATCATGCCCATGGGGCCTCCGACATTCATCTGAAAGATGGTACTTCTGGCAGTGCGGCTGGCAATCCCTCAACACCTCACTGGGAAGTGGTAGCCTGGATGATGTAGTCAGATCCACTGCAGAGATTGAACTCCACAGTCTAAGCCCACAGTTCCAGGGCTGGTAGTGCAGCACTTTTGGAGTTACCGTCTCCCAGATAACATCTGAAACTGAGGCTTCACATGTCCTGGGAGATGGATGTAAAAGATCCCATGACACTATTTAGAGAGGCAAGCACTGATTAGGGACAGTCAGCATGGCTTTGTGAGTGGAAAATCATGTCTCACAAATTTGATTGAGTTTTTTGAAGGGATAACCAAGAAGGTAGATGAGGGCAGTGCAGTTGATGTTGTCTACATGGACTTTAACAAGGCCTTTGACAAGGTACCGCATGGTAGGTTGTTGCATAAGGTGAAATCTCACAAGATCCAGGGTGAGGTAGCCAAATGGATACAAAATTGGCTGGATGACAGAAGACAGAGGGTGGTTGTAGAGAGTTGTTTTTCAAACTGGAGGCCTGTGACCAGCGGTGTGCCTCAGGGATCGGTGCTGGGTCCACTGTTATTTGTCATTTATATTAATGATTTGGATGAGAATTTCGGAGGCATGGTTAGTAAGTTTGCAGATGACACCAAGATTGGAGACACAGTTGTACAAGACACTGGTAAGGCCACACTTGGAATACTGTGTGCAGTTCTGGTCACCCTATTATAGAAAGAATATTATTAAACTAGAAAGAATGCAGAAAAGATCTACTAGGATGCTACCGGAACTTGATGGTTTGAATTATAAGGAGAGGCTGGATAGGCTGGGACTTTTATCTTCGGAGCGTAGAAGGCTTAGGGGTGACCTTATAGAGGTCTATAAAATAATGAGGGGCACAGATCAGCATGATAGTCAATACCTTTTCCCAAAGGTAGGGGAGTCTAAAACTAGGGGACATAGGTTTAAGGTGAGAGGGGAGAGATACAAAAGAGTCCAGAAGGACAATTTTTTCACACAGAGGGTGGTGAGTGTATGGAACAAGCTGCCAGAGGTAGTAGTAGAGATGGGTACAAATTTGTCTTTTATGAATGTTTAGACCGTTACATGGGTAAGATGGGTATAGAGGGATATGGGCCAAATGCGGGCAATCGGGACGAGCTTAGTGGTTAAAAACAAAGGGGCAGCATGGACAAGTTGGGCCAAAGGGCCTGTTTCCATGCTGTAAACCTCTATGACTCTGTGCTATTCTGCAAATCAGAAGGCTTTGTCCTCCCCTTTGTCCTGTGGCCAATATTTATCCTTCAATCAGTCAAGAAACAGGTTATCTGTTCTTTATCCCCACTGCAGTTTGTGGGAGCTTGCTGTGCACAAATTGGCTGCCACATTTCTACATGACAACCGTGACTACTCTTTAAGAATAAGTCATTGTCTGGGAAGCAACACCCAGTGATGATGAAACATCGAAACACGTGTCGTTCTCTCAAAGTGCTGAAATAGGGTTTGAACCTTCTATCTGAAGGGTAAACATACCTTTCAACTGATCCACAGCTGACTCATTACCTCGACAGACTTTTCACATGAGTGTATAAGTGTGAGTATGGCTTAACTGTTATTTTCACAGGTATCAGTTTAGTTTATTTATTGGTATCGCAAGTAGGCTTAAGTTAACACTTAAATGAAGTTACTATGAAAATCCCACACTCTGGCGCCTGTTCGGGTACACTGAGGGAGAATTTAGCATGGCCAATGCACCTAACCAGCACGTCTTTCAGACTGTGGGAGGAAACCGGACCACCCGAAGGAAACCCACGCAGACACGGGGAGAACATGCAGACTCCACACAGACAGTGACCCAAGCCGGGAATCGAACCCGGGTCCCCGGCGCTGTGAGGCAGCAGTGCCAATCACTGTGCATTAGATGGGTTTAAGTAGCATGAATGCGGCTTTATCCGATGTTTGAACAAATAACGGGAGTTTTGCTGATTGGGAGTTTTGTTCTTGAACTGTCTGGGCTAAATGAGTGAGATTAGCCAGCAGAGGCAGTGAGGAGCCGCGATTGTAACACAGAATGAGGCAGTTCCTCTGAGAGTGACAGACACAGTAATGGAGATTTGGGGAGGGAGGAATGTTTATAACTCAGACACAGATTGCTCTGCGCAGCGATTCTGAGGCTCTCAATGCCAGATCCCTCCGTCTTTGCCCGTGGGGAATGTCAGCACCAGCCAGAAGGACCCTCCCTAGTAAATGGGAGCAGTTTGACCTGTTATTAAAGGCAGGATTCCCAATCAGCTATTTCCTGCTGCATGAACGTCTCTGCAGTTCCCAGAGGCAGATGCTAGAGAAAAAATAAAAGAGTGTAAGGGAGTCAAAAACAAAAACTTCTCCTTGTTCTGCACGCTGCAATTCCAGCTTCAGGCTTGTCGGTGGGAGTGCACCCACGGAGAGGACTGTGACTGGATGCTGGCAGTGGTACAGAGAGTCATTGGCAGCAACATGGTTCAGTCGAGAAGGAGTGGCAGTGAGGCATGAGGCAAACGTACTTGATACTTGGCAATGGTGAGTCCCTGCCTGACTTCATTCTGCACCCTGGGCAAATGAAAGAAGATAGGTTGTTTGTTTTTAAAAAAATAATATTGGAAAAGGGAAAAGTTTGAAAATGAGACAAAGAACAAAGAAAATTACAGCACAGGCCATCCAGGCCATCCAAGCCTGCACCGACCATGCTGTCCGTCTGAACAATAACCCCCTACCCTTCCGGGGGCCATATCCCTCTATTCCCATCCTATTCATGTATTTGTCAAGACGCCCCTTAAAAGTCACTAAAGTATCTGCTTCCACTACCTCCCCCAGCAGTGAGTTCCAGGCACCCACCACCCTCTGTGTAAAAAAACTTGCCTCGTACATCTCCTTTAAACCTTGCCCCTTGCATCTTAAACCTGTGCCCCCTAGTAATTGACTCTACCACCCTGAGAAAAAGCTTCTGACTATCCACTCTGTCCATGCCCCCCATAATCCTGTAGACTTCTATCAGGTCGCCCCTCAACTTCCGTCATTCCAGAGGGAACAAACCAAGTTTCTCCAACCTCTCCTCATAGCTAATGCCCTCCATACCAGGCAACATCCTGGTAAATCTTTTCTGCACCCTCTCGAAAGCCTCCACATCCTTCTGGTAGTGTGGCGACCAGAATTGAACACTATATTCCAAGTGCGGCCTAACTAAGGTTCTATAAAGCTGCAACGTGACTTGCCAATTTTTAAACTCAATACCCCGGCCGATGAAGGCAAGCATGCTGTATGTCGTCTTGACTACCTTCTCCACTTGCATTGCCACTTTCAGTGACCTGTGTACCTGACTTTTACAGGGAAACCAGCTTGGCGAGAACAGATTGTGAAACAACAAAGTCGCGGTGGAAAGTGGTCAGGCGGCGGCGGAGAGTTGACAATGTCGTATAATATCCCCCCTGGTAATTGACACTCACTAACTTTTACAGATGCACCATAGAAAGCATTCTTTCTGGTTGTATCACAGCTTGGTATGGCTCCTGCTCTGCGCAAGACCGCAAGGAAATACAAAGGGTCGTGAATGTAGCCCAATCCATCACTCAAACCAGCCTCCCATCCATTGACACTGTCTACACTTCCCGCTGCCTCGGGGAAAAGCAGCCAGCATAATTAAGGACTCCACACACCCCGGACATTCTCTCTTCCACCTTCTTCCGTCGGGAAAACGATACAAAAGTCTGAGGTCATGTACCAACTGACTCAAGAACAGCTTCTTCCCTGCTGCTGTCAGACTTTTGAATGGACCTACCTTGCATTAAGTTGATCTTTCTCTACACCCTAGCTATGACTGGAACACTACATTCTGCACTCCTTTCCTTCTCTATGAACGGTATGTTTTGTCCGTATAGTGCGCAAAAACAATACTTTTCACTGTATGTTAATACATGTGACAATAATAAATCAAATCAAATCAAATAATATATAGAATCAAAGAATCCCTACAGTGCAGAAGGAGGCCATTCAGCCCATCGAGACTTATCCGACTCTCTGACAGAGCATCCTATCCAGGCCTCATTCCCATTAACCCACGCATTTACCCTGCTAACCTTCCAAACCTACACATCTAAACACTAAGGTGGAGGGCATAGCCAATCCACCGAATCTGCACATCTTTGGACTGTGGGAGAAAACCAGAGAACCCGGAGGAAACCCACGCAGACACGGGGAGAATGTGCAAACTCCACACAGACAGTGACCCAAGCCGGGAATTGAACCCGGGTCCCTGGCGCTGTGCTAACCACTATGCCACCATGATTGGAAAGAAACAGCACACCTAACAAAACAGATCTGGGAATGAAAGCATGGAGTAATGTTGGCTGAATGGGACCATGACTGGACTTGTGCTCAAGGGACATGGGTTCAAATCCCACCACAGCAACTGGTGGAACTTAAGTTCAATTAATACATCGAAAATTAAAAGCTGCTCTCAATAATGGTAACCATGGCAACTATCATTGATTGTTTCTTAATGAAAATCCATCTGGTTCACTAATGTCCTTTAGGGAAGGAAATCTGTTGCACTAACTCGATCTGGCCTTTAAGTAAAGTCAAAGTTTATTTATTAGTGTCACAAGTCAGTCTGACATTAACACTGCAATGAAGTTACTGTGAAATTCCCCTAGTCGCCACACTTCGGCGCCTGTTCAAGTCAATGCACCTAACTAGCACGTCTTTCAGACTGTGGGAGGAAACCGGAGCACCCGGAGAAAACCCACGCAGACACGGGGAGAGCGTGCAGCCTCCGCACAGGCAGTGACCTAAACCAGGAATCGAACCCAGGTCCCTGGTGCTGTGAGGCAGCAGTGTTAACCACTGTGCCACCATGCCGCTTATACATGTGACTCCAGAGCAATTAACTGGCTCCTGAAATGGCCGAGCAAGTCTCTCAGTTGTAACAAATTTCTCCAGAAGACTGAAGACACCACAACCACCTTCTCCAGGGCAGAGATTGTTGGCCTTACCACGGACGCTCACATTCCATGAATAAAAAATGAAACAGTTGCTTGCATCAAAACCTTTTTGTTCTTCAATTGAAACTTTCAACCTGTGTGGACTGTGCCTTCAATTGTCTGGGCCTCAAGCTCTGGAGACCCTCCTTAGACCTCACCACCTCTCTATCTCTCTCTTCTCCTTAAGGACATTGACCAAGCTTTTGGTTACCTGCCCTAATATCTTGTTAAAATACAAAGCAGAAGCAATTAAGAATTCTCTCTCTCTCTCTCTCTTCCCCATCAAGCCCAAGGAAGTCACTTACACAAACGGCATGAGTACAGGGTAAGGAATAACAAGGGAACTCACTTGACTCCGGGTTATTTATAGTGTCACAAGTAGGCTTACATTAAGCGCACGGTAGCACAGTGGTTAGCACTGCTGCTTCACAGCTCCAGGGTCCTGGGTTCGATTCCCGGCTCGGGTCACTGTCTGTGTGGAGTTTGCACATTCTCCTCGTGTCTGCGTGGGTTTCCTCCGGGTGCTCCGGTTTCCTCCCACAGTCCAAAGATGTGCGGGTTAGGTTGATTGGCCAGGTTAAAAATTGCCCCTTAGACTCCTGAGATGCGTAGGTTAGAGGGATTAGCGGGTAAAATATGTGGGGGTAGGGCCTGGGTGGGATTGTGGTCGGTGCAGACTCGATGGGCCGAATGGCCTCCTTCTGCACTGTAGGGATTCTATGATTCTATTCTATGATTCTTAACACTGCAATGTTAAAGTGAAACAATGTTAAAGTGAAACAATGTAAAACAATGTAAAAACAATGTTAAAGTGAAACAATGTAAGGTTTAAAGTTTATTTATTATTGTCACAAGTAGGCTTGCATTAACACTGCAATGAAGTTACTGCAAAAATCCCCTAGACGCCACACTCTAGCGCCTGTTCGGGTACACTGAAGGGAGAATTTAGCACGGCCAATGCACCTAACCAGCACGTCTTTCGGACTGTGGGAGGAAACCGGAGTATCCGGAGGAAACACACGCAGACACAGGGAGAACGTGCAAACTCCACACAGACAGTGCCCAAGCCAGGAATCGAATCCGGGTCCCTGGTGCTGTGAGGCAGCAGTGCTGACCACTGTGCCACTGTGCCACCCAGCAAATCATATTGTGTGTACACTGCCTGAAAGGCAGGCCCTGGCACACAGCCTGCTGATTCTTCATCCTGAACTTCTTGGCAGTCCTTGGTCAGTGGTGGTTCGCCTGTTGCCTTTCACTCCCAAGGGGGCAGGTCCCATGTCTACCTCAGCCGGAATGGGGAATTGAAGCAACGCTGTTGGTGTGATGCTCAACCACATGCTAAACCATCCAAGCGAACTGGCCCCTCCCCATCGAGCCGCCGTTCACAAATCAACTCCAGCCCCTAATCACAACATCAAACTACACCTGCTTCACAAAGGGCCGCAGGATCTTTCGCGTGAGCTTGACAGGCAAGCTGAGCCTTGTTTTTACTTGTTCCTGCTTTGCCTCTGTCAGCTTCCCAGACTAACACCCACAATCCACCAACATTTAATTTTGTGAATGTGGTTAACAATAAGACGATCTGTTTTTTGTGTTGTTTGTTAATGCAAAGCTAGATGTTGGCCAGGACATGGGGGATAACTCCCTGAAGCTGCTTCACATGGTGCCATGGAAGCTTTTACATCCAGCTGGGTCCTTCTTTTCACATCTCAGACCAAGAACCAGTATCTCCAACACTGCAGCTCTCCCTCGGTACTGCACTAGAGTTTTAGTCTTGCCTGTTCATGCTCCAGCCAGCAATGAACAAAAAACAGTACAGCACAGGAACAGGCCCTTCGGCCCTCCAAGCCTGCGTCATTCAAGATGCCTGCCTAAACTAAAACCGTACGCACTTACGGAGTCCGTATCCTTCCATTCCCATCCTATTCATTTATTCGTCGAGATGCCTCTTAAATGCTGCTATCGTACCTGCTCCCTCCACCTCCCCACGCAGCACATTGCAGACATTCATAGAATCCAAGAATCATAGAATCCTACAGTGCAGAAGGAGGCCATTCAGCTTACATTAACACAGTGATTCTGCACTGACCACAATCGCACCCAGGCCCTATCCTCATAACCCCATGCATTTACCCTAGCTAGCCCCCCTGACACTAAGGGGCAATTTAGCATAGCCAATGGACCTAAACCGCACATCTTTGGACTGTGGGAGGAAATTGGAGCACCCGGAGGAAACCCACGCAGACACGGGGAGAATGTGCAGACTCTGCACAGACAGTGACCCAAGCCGGAATTCGAATCCAGGACCTTGGCTCTGTGAGGCAGCAGTGCTAACCACTGTGCTACCGTGCCGCCCAGTCACCACCCTCTGTGTAAAAAACATGCCTCGCACATCTCCTCTAAACTTTTCCCCACACACCTTAAACCTATGTCCCCTAGTACTTGACTTTTCTACCCTAGGAAAGAGCATCTGACTATCCACTCTGTCCATGCCACTCATAATCTTGTAAACCTCTATCAGGTCGCCCCTCAACCTCTGTCGTTCCAGTGAGAACAAACTGAGTTTATCCAACCTCTCCTCATAGCTAATGCCCTCCATACCAGGCAACATCCTGGTAAATCTTTTCAGACTCATGAACCCAGCCACAAAAGTGAGATTTGTCGCGTGTCATATTATAGAATTTATCTTATCTAATATTTTCCACATCATAATTCAGAATCTATTTCTAATTATCACAGAGCATTCTGACTATTTTAATTGGATGTTTACTTGCATGGATTTTACATTCCCCCCACCCACCCCCAAGGGGGGTTCAGAGGGTTGGGGGGGGGGGGGTGGTGGTGGCGGGGTTGAGTGCAAAATTGCATGGAGGGGATTCCCTCTGGGATCCCACCCACCAGAACACAATTTAAGGCTGGGACAGACAGGACCTCAGATGGGAAGCCCACCCACTCCCCAGATAAAGGGTCACTCAAGGGTCTTTCCCCACCTAGACTCAATTCTTAGGCTGGCGGATTGCAGGAAAGCTCGGGGTGTGATACAGAAAGGTTTTCAATCCTGGATCTGGGGCAGGAAGGTTTGGGGAGGAGTGGAGAGGGGGCCTGGTCAATCCCCTGATAACCCTATTGCACCCCCTCCCTGAACACCATCCAGGACAAAGCAGCCCTATCATCTTAAACAATCACTGAATCACCCATCGACGCACAGTGATAGGCATGTGTACCATCTACAAGATGCACTGCAGCAACTGACCAAGACTCCTTAGGCAGCACCTTCCAAATCCGCGACCTCTACCATCTAGAAAGACAAGGGCAGCAGATACATGGGAACATTACCACCTGTAAGTTCCCCTCCAAGTCACTAAAGTTTCTTTACTAGTCACACTTAGGCTTACATTAACACTGCAATGAAGTTACTGTGAAAATTCCCCAGTCGCTACACTCTGCCGCCTGCTCGGGTACACTGAGGGAGAGTTTAGCACAGCCAATGCACCTAACCTGCACATCTTTGGACTGTGGGAGAAAACTGGAGCATCCGGAGGAAACCCATGCAGACACGGGGAGAATGTACAAACACTGCACAGACAGTGACCCAAGCCGGGAATCGAACCCAGGGTCCTTGATGCTGTGAGGCAGCAGTGCTAACCACTGTGCCACCGTGCCGACCTATCCTGGCATGGAAATATATCGCTTTTCCTTCACTGTCGCTGGGTCAAAGTGCTGGAACCTCTTCCCTAAACCACATGGACTGTAGCGTTTCAAGAAGGCGGCTCACCACCAGCTTCTCAAGGGGCAATTAAGGAGGGGCAATAAATGTTTGCCCTGCCAGCAATGTTTACATTCATGAATGAATAAATAAAAGAAAAATGATTCCTCATCTCATGTCACCATGGTTACTTCTTCTCCAACCACTGGAAACAATCCCACCTTTTTCACTGTCAAAACCCTTCATAATTTGGTTAATTCTTCTCTGGCCTATCCCGTGCTACTCAATGCCAGGAATCTCCGGCCTCCCTACTGTGTGTCGCTCATTGATTTCCCATTGATGCAACCCCAAGCTGCCGGGAAACACGCCACGGGGATGCGCCATCGGCGGCGGGATCAGAACATCTGGAACGTTCCGTCCAGCATCTTTCGCACAAAGACATGAAGGAAAGTTGAGGAAAAGAATTTCCTGAGGACTGCAGCCCTGTGTTGTAAAACAAGTCCCAAGACCCAGTTTTCCCACCGCAGCCTTGTCGAGGGGAATTGGCCCATGCTGCTTATGAACTCTAGTTTCTGCTGGAGTCATGTACCTCACCTTGGCAAAGCACAAAACCTGACTCCACATCGAACTTTGTTCGTTTATTGGGGTTTCTCCATTTCTTGATCTGTCATTTGCCCATTTTTTCTCATTAGACCTAATAAAGCTCCAACCTCGGGAAGATTTCACATTTCAAGGAGGTGCATACCCAACGTCTGGGTAATTTGTGTGGTTTGCGGAGGGATCAATCGTGTAGTGTTGTGAAGTTGAGTTTGTAAAGGTGTGAAAGAATTGTAAAAGCTGCGAGAGGATAAAACAGTGTGCGGTCCCTTTAAAAGCTGGTTTTGTGTTCAATCCTGGAATGTTTAAAATGCAGGTATGCAGAGTACACAGAATGCAACATTTGAAACCAGGACCAAGCATCAGGCTTGCCTTGGTAACAGGCTTTGCTGGTTTTTGCATTCTGACAGCCTATCAGTTTAAAGAGGAGATTCGGCTATCAGGAACCTATCCAATTTGAATTTGCTGTTATTGTCAGCATCAAACCAACCCTGATGTAGAAAATTGATAGGTCACCTAAGCTATAAAAAGAGGAACTTGACTGCTTGCCAGCATTTCAACTGAGAGCCAGCCAGAACAGAAGGTCATCTCTAGAGCGGCTCTCTACTCTGCCAGCTAAAGAACTATCTCTGAAAAGAATTCTCCATCTATCTAACAAAAGGGTATCAAATCAGAAAGACCTTACAGACAAAGAAATCAACAGAAAAACTCCAAAAGCTTCCTGGTCGTATATTTTCTTTGAAAGTGACTAAAATTCTGTCATTACTGTTTTGGTAATGAATGGTCCTTGTCTTTATTTGAGCAGCATTACAGTCGAACCTTACTTTAATTAATATGTTACTTGTTTAGTTAAAGTTCCGGTTGATTGAATAAAATAACTTGTTAGTTATTCTCTTAAAGTGAGTGTCAGGTCTCGATGTAAATGAACCTCTGAACGTTAAGGTAGAACAGTTAACATCTTCCCAAATACTTTTACCAGATTACAAAGGGAGGTAAAGGGGATTAACCTCTGCATTGTAACAGTAGGGTACAGGTATCCGTGACGTAAGCAAATGGAGGATATTAGCTGGCTCAGGGATATTCAAAGATTCCTTGGTCTGGCAGTGAAAACATGAAAGACTTGAGTTTTCTTCAGGACTTTTCTTCAGAGCATCACAAAACTCATAATAACCCATCAAGATCCTTGCTGAGTCATCACAGTTACAATGTGGGAAATGCAGCATCCAAATCACGCACAGCAAGATCCCACAAATAACAATGTGGTTATGGCCTGATAATGTTTATTTAGTAATGTAGGATGAGGGATAAATATAGGCCAGCTCACTTGGCATGGCTGTCCTTCTCCTCTTCACATAGTGCTCATGGGATCTTTTCTATCTGAGGACAAAGGGGGGGGAATTTCAGTTTAGCATCTGATCTGAAAGGTGGCATCTAAAACACTGCAGCACTCCCTCAGTCCCACATCAGAGTATCAGCCTAGATTTTCATCCTCTCGTGACTGGAGTGGGACTTGAACCTGGAACTTGGACCCTTCACAGATATCCCAGGTTGACCAGTCTGTTGTGGACCAAATGCAACAATGACGATGCTCTCCTACAGGCAAGATTATGGTTCAAAAGTGGGAAGTTTGGAGTAACATGGAAGGGCAATAGTTGGTGGAATATGTTATCAAGGAAAGTCATGTAGGATATAGATAGATTGGAGACTTGGGCGCAGAAATGGCAGATGGAGTTTAATCCGGACCAATGTGAGGTGATACATTTTGGAGGATCAAATTTAGGTGTAATTATGCTGCGAATGGCAGAATCCTTAGGAAAATAACATACAGAGGGATCTGGGCGTGCAGGTCCACAGTTCCCTAAAAGTGGCAACACAGGTGGCCAAGGTGATTAAGAAGGCATAAGGCACGCTTACCTTCATTGTCCGGGGCATTGAATATAAGAGTTGGAAAATCATGTTGCAGCTATATCAAACCTTGATTAGGCCGCATTTGGTGTATTGTGTGCAGTTCTGGTCACCACACTACCAGAAGGATGTGGAAGCTTTGGAGAGAGTGCAAAGAAGGTTCACCAGGATGTTGCCTGGTCTCGAGGGTGTTGGCTATGAGGAGAGGTTGGAAAATCTAGGATTGTTTTCACTGGAAAGACGGAGGTTGAGGGGAGACCTGATAGAGGTCTACAAAATGATGAGAGGCACAGACAGGGTGGATAGTCAGAGGCTTTTTCCCAGGGTGGAAGTGTCAATTACAAGGGGGCACAGATTCAAGGTGAGAAGGGGAAAGTTTAAGGGAGATGCACAGGAGAAGGTATTCAGGTAGAGAGTGGTGGGTGCCTGGAACCCTCTACATTCAGGAAGTGGTGGAAGCAGGCACATCAGCAACATTTAGGAGGCATCTGAATGGGTCCATGAATAGGGAGGAAATAGAGGGATACGGTCTGAGTAAGGGCAAAAGATGTTATTTTTAGTTTAGTTAGGGCTTCATGATCGGTACAGGCTTGGAGGGCCGAAGGGCCTGTTCCTGTGCTGTATTGTTCTTTGTTCTTTGTTCTCTTTGTTCTTTGTCGTTGAAATGGGCAGTTTATTCCAGAGACAAGCGTGGGACCAAGCGTATGAATTGAAGGAGGTTCCTTTAGTCCATTCCACCTCTTCCCTCCGGTATACTCACTGCAGCCTTTAATGGGAGCGAGTGCGGAACTCAATGTGACATCTAATCCAAAGGATTCTGGCTCCAGCGTTCCAGGACGTCCACCATCTGGCTTTGGGAATTGACATCCACAAACTTCCAACTCAGAAACAGAGATGTTGCCAACTAAAGCAAGCTGAACTGGGCCAGCTGATCGAAGATTGGGTTGGTCATTACAAAACAGGCAGGATTGTTGAGTCGAATGTCATGTGTTCCTGTTCCTAACAAACACAGGTTTGTGTCTCTCGGCCTGTTGTAACAAGCTCGCCCAACCTGCATGACATTAACTTTCGTGATTCAGCAGCTTGGAAAGATATCGTTCCCTCATGCCCAAGCGCTTTGATTGACCTGAAGTCTGAACCTCCAAAGGGTTAACAGAGAAGCAGTCGCAATTACATACACGACGCTTTCCATTTAAAGCCAATCGTTTGCTTAGCAATTTTGTGATTCCTGAGGAATAAATGACAAATGGGACGAGGTTATTGGATCACTCCTGTGCTCGGCAGTCATTTCAGAGCAAGACGCAGCAAGCTGCTGATGTCATCTGTGTTCCAGACAGTTTAGCATGTGTTGTTTAGCTTGGCTGCAGCAATGCAACGATGAATAATCCGCTGCAGCTGTGGAATAGGTTCACCTATCGCCAAAGCTCATTGCCAAAACAATGGAACTCACGACTTGTACTTTTAGATAAACCTAGCAAGTAAGAAGAATATTTATCGTCCGAATGCTAGCTTTCCAAAGGATTTGAGAATGTTTCCTATTAATAGGCTCTGTCTGCACAGAACAGAATTTCCAGACTTCACTTCAGCACCGCTGTCCCCAGGGATGGCTTTGAACATTTGATCCAAATATCAGAACAGTTTTCATTTCTTAACATCTCTGTTCTGCAAAGTTGCACGTTCTCTTCACTTCCTCTCTCTATCCAACTTTGTCATCCTTTCTTCCAAAGCTGCACGACTGGTGTGCACTTTCACACTGATCGATGCACTGGTATCTCATCCAAATTATTATTCTTCATTTTCACCTCGGACCCTGGCTGTTGACAGTCTATTTGGGCAGAGCTGGAGTGCAATCAAGCCAGAACTAATCATTCCTGAGCCACCTTACAGAGTCAGATTCATACAGAACGGAACAGAACAGGCCCTTCAGCCCATTGAGTCGGCACCGACAATATTGTTTTGGCTCAGGTTAGAAACTCCAAAGTGTTTTACAAAGCCTGCCTGGATCATAGGTTTTGCCTCTTGAATTTGGCTAGGATAAGCATGATATAAGCATGATACTTCAGGTATGATTCAAATAACCCACTAGGGAGCTTTTATCAAATGCAGTTTATTTAAGAATATAGTTAACATGTACAGTAAGAAAATTAGCAAGATCTTTTATCAATTACAAACAAGAAGCAGAACACCACTATAATGTGTAACCCTGAACAAATATACCTAATGTGTTCCAATCAAAACCAAAACCTTCCACAGAAAAAATCCTTTAAACAAGTTCAACACAACACAGACTAATGCTCACGTGATACTGGAAATTGAGTCCTTTGGTTGAAGTCTCCAGTCCTCTGGATTCACTCAGAACAAATTGAAGTCAAAAACAGTTTCTCAGAAGCCCAGGGAGAGATTCTCTGGTCAAGCTGCCGACTGCAGAATCTTTACTGCAGGAAGGTAAGACTTTTCTTTCAGATAACCAGCAGAATGTCCAAAACAACAGGAAGAGAGGGAAAACACTTCTTTTTAGCTTGCTGTCCCTTCTGAAAGCCCACTCTAACTGCAGCCAAACAGACAATGAAACTTTAAACTCATCGAAACGACTGTCCAAAAACACATGACCTCCGAACAATGCAGGATCATAAAACTAATCCCAGAGTAAACAACCCCATTTAAACCATTAAACTAGCAATAAAAGGGCATTTCCAGTCAAGCTGGCAACAATGACATCACTGAAGATGTATGTTGCAGAAATCGTGATTTTAAAAAAACCTTTCTTAAAGGTACACTAACATCACAATATCTACCACTAAAATCACTCAAATCCTATTTGCCAACACTTGTCCCACATCCTTGAATGTTATATTTCAAGCACTCATTCAAATATTTTTTAAAGGTTGTCAGGTTTCCAGCCTCCACTACCTTCCCAGGCAGCGCATTCCAGATTCCCACCACCCTCTGAGTGAAAAAGGTTTCTCTCAAATCCCCTCTGAATCTCCTGCCCCTCACCCTAAAACTGTGCCTCCTCGTGATTGGCCCCTCAACCAAGGGGAACAGCTGTTTCCTAATCACTCCTGTCCATACCCCACATAATCTTATACATCCCTCAATCATGTCCCCCCTCAGCCTTCTCTGCTCTAAAGAAAACAATCCAAGCCTATCCAGTCTCTCCATATAGGACGGATCCTTGTTAATTTGCCTCTTCCCTACCTTAGGGGGAACGGAAATGCAATTTTTTGTGATGAGTTGAATCAGCTAACCCTGAACACATCACCACATTTTAAAGGGAGTAGAATATATAAGTAAGGAGATCTTAAGAACAAAGAACAAAGAGCAAAAAAGAAAATTACAGCACAGAAACAGGCCGTTCGGCCCTCCAAGCCTGCACTGACCATGCTGCCCAACTGAACTAAAGCCCCCTACCCTTCCAGGAACCATATCTCTCTATTCCCATCCTATTCATGTATTTGTCAAGATCAAAATCACGATTGTATCTGCTTCCACTACCTTCCCCGGCAGCAAGTTCCAGGCACCCACCACCCTCTGTGTAAAATGTGCCTTGTACATCTCCTTCAAACCTTGCCCCTCACACCTTAAACCTATGCCCCCTTGTAATTGACTCTTCCACCCTAGGAAAAAGCTTCTGACTATCCACTCTGTCCATGCCCCTCATAATCTTGCAGACTTCAGGTCGCCTCTCAACCTCCGTCATTCCAGTGAGAACAAACCAAGTTTCTCCAACCTCTCCTCATAGCTAATGCCCTCCATACCAGGCAACATCCTGGTAAATCTTTTCTGTACCCTCTCCAAAGCCTCCACATCCTTCTGGTAGTGTGACGACCAGAATTGAACACTAGATTCCAAGTGCGGCCTAACTAAGGTGCTATGAAGCTGCAACATGACTTGCCAATTTTTAAACTCAATGCCCCAGCTGATGAAGGCAAACATGTCGCATGCCTTCTTGACCACTTTCTCCACCTGCATTGCCACTTTCAGTGACCTGCTACAACTGTACAAGATGTTGGTTAGGTTGCAACTCGGTTATTTTATACAGTTTTGCCTTTCTTTTCTAGGGAGGGAGGTGCTTGCATTGGAAGCAGTTCAGAGAAGTTTCACCAGGCTGATTCCTGGGGTGAAGGGGCTTGTCTTATGAAGAAAGGTTGAGCAGGTTGGGCCTATACTCATTGGAGTTTAGAGGTGATCTTCTTGAATCATTTAATATTCTGAGAGGGCTTTGATAGGGTGGATGCTGAGAGGAAATTTCCCCTCACGAACGAATCTAGAACTGGGGGAACAAACGGTTCTTGAAGAGGAATGAGGAGGAAATTCTTCCCTCAGAGGGTCACTGCTGATTGGAATTCTCAGAAAAACAATTTCCTCTGAGGCGGCACAACAGCTAGTACTGCTGCCTCACAGCGCCAGGGACCCGGGTTCCATTCCTGGCTTGGGTCACTGTCTGTATGGAGTTTGCACGTTCTCCCCGTGACTGGATGGGTTTCCTCCGGGTGCTCCGGTTTCCTCCCACATTCAGAAAGACGTGCTAGTTAGGTGCATTGACCCGGACTGCGGCAACCAGGGGAATTTCACCGTAACTTCATTGCAGTGTTAATGTAAGCCTTACTTGTGACCAATAAATAAACTTGACTTTACTTTTTACTTTTCCTCTGGTGGGGCAATCTAATTTTAAAATTAAAGTTTGCCCATTTAGGAAGGGGGAGTAAAGACTTCTATTTATTTTCACAACCTTTGCAACCTTTGTGGGCGACACAGTGGTTAGCACTGCTGTCTCACAGCGTCAGGGACCCGGGTTCAATTCTGGCCTTGGGTCACTGTCCATGTGGAGTTTGCACATTTTCCCCGTGTCTGCGTGGGTTTCCTCCGGGTGCTCCGGTTTCCTCCCACAGTCCAAAGATGTGCGGATTAGGTGGATTGGCCGCGCTAAATTAACCCTAGTGTCAGGGGGATAAGCAGGGTAAATATGTGGAGTTACAGGAATAGAGTCTGGGTGGGATTTTGGACAGTACAGACTTGATGGGCCGAATGTCTTCCTTCTGTACTATAGGGATTCTATGATAGAAAAAAACCCCAGGGCAGCCAAAGCATTCCACCGGCAGCGAGGTACTTTTGAAGTAGTCACGACTGAAAGGGGAACAGGTGGTGTAATAGAACATAGAACATAGAACATTACAGCGCAGAACAGGCCCTTCGGCCCACGATGTTGCACCGACCAGTTAAAAAAAAAACTGTGACCCTCCAACCTAAACCAATTTCTTTTCGTCCATGAACCTATCTACGGATCTCTTAAACGCCCCCAAACTAGGCGCATTTACTACTGATGCTGGCAGGGCATTCCAATCCCTCACCACCCTCTGGGTAAAGAACCTACCCCTGACATCGGTTCTATAACTACCCCCCCTCAATTTAAAGCCATGCCCCCTCGTGCTGGATTTCTCCATCAGAGGAAAAAGGCTATCACTATCCACCCTATCTAAACCTCTAATCATCTTATATGTTTCAATAAGATCCCCTCTTAGCCGCCGCCTTTCCAGCGAAAACAATCCCAAATCCCTCAGCCTCTCCTCATAGGATCTCCCCTCCATACCAGGCAACATCCTGGTAAACCTCCTCTGCACCCTCTCCAAAGCCTCCACATCCTTCCTGTAATGTGGGGACCAGAACTGCACACAGTACTCCAAGTGCGGCCGCACCAGAGTTGTGTACCAGAGTCTCACTTCTGTTGTCGGCAAGATGTTGGCAGTGTCACCGAGCCAGTAATCCAGAGGACCATAGAACCATAGAAAATTACAGCTCAGAAACAGGCCTTTTGGCCCTTCTTGTCTGTGCCGAACTATTTTATGCCTAGTCCCACTGACGTGCACTTGGACCATATCCCTCATAGAACCATATCCCTCATAGACCAAGTTAATGTTCTGCGAACATGGGTTCAAATCCCACCACTGGCAGCTGGGGGAATTTAAATTCAATTAATAAAATCTGGAATATAAAGCTCGTCTCAGTATGACCACGAAACAATTGTGAGCCATTGTAAAAACCCATCCAATTCATCCGGAGGGAATCTGCCATCCTTACCCGGTCTGGCCTACATGTGATTCCAGACCCACAGCAATGTGGTTGACTCTTAACTGCCCTCTGAAATGGCCCAATCGTGATACTCAGTTCGAGGGCAATTAAGGAAAGGAAAAAATGCTGACGCAGCCGGCGTGGCTGAACTTTTAAAAAATTCATTCATGGGATGTGGGTGTCACTGGCTTGGTCAACATTTATTGCCCATCCCCAATTATCCCTTGAACTTTGTTGAGAGGGCAGTTGGGAGTCAACCACATTGCTGTGGCTCTGGAGTCACATGTGGGCCAGACCGGGTAAGGACGGCAGATTTCCTTCCCTAAAGGGCATTAGTGAACCAGATGGGCTTTTCCAACAATGGTTTCATGGCCATCAACAGATTCGTAATTCCAGATATTTTTTATTGAATTCAAATTCCACCATCTGCTGTGGGGGGATTCGAACCCGAGTCCCCAGAGCATTATGATAAAAGCAAAATACTGCGGATGCTGGAATCTGAAACAAAAACAGAAGATGCTGGAAAATCTCAGCAGGCCTGACAGCATCTGTGGAGAGAGAATAGAGCCAATATTTCGAGTCTAGATGACCCTTGATCAGGCAAAGGTTTGTTTCCCCAGATAATTACCTTGGCTCTCTGGATTACTAGTCCAGTGACAATATCACGAAGCCACCATCACCCAAACTCTCTGAACCTTCTGATAATGCTCAGAATTTTTAAGGTTACAAGAAGTTGATCACAAACCCACTTGAAGAGAAATTATCTCCTACAAGTCTGAGGGTCAGCTAAAGGGTGAGTCAAGGAGTGACAG
Organism: Mustelus asterias; assembly: GCF_964213995.1. NCBI lineage: Eukaryota > Metazoa > Chordata > Chondrichthyes > Carcharhiniformes > Triakidae > Mustelus > Mustelus asterias. Next base: position 10,580,025 of record NC_135816.1, on the reverse strand, counting down.
AGACCACGGGTCAGAGGATCAGTGGTGACAGGGTGGGTTAGAGAGCCGGTGGGGGCGGGAGGGAGCCAGTTCGACTTTGTACCAATCAGGTTATACAGTTCCTATGTCAGATCGGCGGGAGATTACGTTCAAAGAACTCTCGCAAAACTAAATGGGAATACAAGCTCCATTAACTGACCAAGATTCAAGCGAAACAATGTAAAAAAAGTTTAAAGTTTCATTTATCAGCGTCACAAGTAGCTTACATTAACACTGCAATGAAGTTACTGTGAAAATCCCCGAGTCGCCACACTCCGGCGCCTGTTCAGGTACACTGAGGGATAATTTAGCATGGCCAATGCACTTAACCAGCACGTCGTTCAGACTGTGGGAGGAAACCCACGCAGACATGGGGAGAACGTGTAGACTACGCATAGATAGTGGTTAGCGCTGCTGCCTCACAGCACCAGAGAACCAGGTTCAATTCCCGGCTTGGGTCATTGTCTGTGTGGAGTTTGCACATTCTCCCCGTGTCTGCGTGGGTTTCCTCCAGGTGCTCCGGTTTCCTTCCACAGTCTTAAAGACATGCTGGGTAGGTGCATTGGCCGTGCTAAATTCTCCCTCAGTGTACCCCGAAGAGGTGCGAGAATGTGGCGACGAGGGGATTTTCACAGTAACTTCATTACAGTGTTAATTTAAGCCGACTTGTGACACGAATAAATAAACTTTACTTCACTTCATATTGGAGCCGCTACTATCTCCGAGCATGGCTCCAGAATGCAACATACATGTAATAATGCGGGGGGTTGCCACAGCAACTTGGACTCCCTGAGTGAACCATAACACATCACCACCACTATTACAATAGGAGAGGACTGACACACAGAAATCTCCCACAAACAACAGTAAGATAAAGGCCAGATAATCTGTCTATTTAATGATGTTGGTCGAGGAAGTCTCCTTCTTTGAAAGGGTGGGTTATATGCACCTGAGAGGGAGGACAGGCCTCAGTTTCACACCTTAATCAAAAGATGATGCAGCAATCCCACAATGCACTGAAGTAACCGCCCTTCTATTCAGGCTCAAGTCCCTAGGGTGGCACGTGAAGCCACAGTCAAGGGGACTGCCCACTCTCTTGCAAGAGAGAGCGGTGGAAAATGTTAACACTCGACCCGAAAGGGCTGTGGCGTCTGGGGAACAACTCAAATTATTCAGATGTTTTCATCAGATAAAGGTTCATGCTTTCTCGCCTTTCATTATTACTTCCATTTTTCCACGTCTCCAATCTCGCTCTCCATCTTGTCTCCAAACCCACCCCCCCTCCCCCACCCACAACCCCTTCAGCACAACCGCCACACTCCTCTGATAGTCCTTAACGATCTGTACCTCTATTCTGTCACTCACACATTTCAATCACTTAATCATAGATTCATAGAACCCCTACAATGCAGAAGGAGGCCATTTGGCCCATTGAGCTGCACCGGCAACAATCCCACCCAGGCCCCATCTCCGTAACCCCACATAGCGACCCTCCTAGTCCCCCTGACACTAACGTGGCAAATTATCATGGCCAATCAACCTAACCCGTCCATCTTTGGACAGTGGGAGGAATCTGGAGCACCCGGAGGAAACCCACGCAGACACGAGGAGAACGTGCAGACTCCACACAGACAGTGACCCAAGGCTGGGAATCGAACCTGGTTCCCTGGTGCTGTGAGGCAGCAGGGCTAACCACTGCGCCACCGTGCCATCCAATGGACAATTTTAGCACCTTTCTCAGCCCCCATCATCACCATTTACATTTCCTTTGTCCAATTACAACCCCTCATCCCTCCCAACCTCATAGTATAAATCTTGTCTGATTTTCTTTGCTCTTAGCTCTGACGGAGGATCATCCAAACTCAAAACGTTGGCTCTGTTTCTCTCTCCACAGATGCTGTCAGACATGCTGAGATTTTCCAGCGTTTTTCTGTTTTTGGCTCATGCTTTGTCACTAAGCTGCGTGGGTTCAAAGCCACGGAACAATCCGGAAGGCACTGTGCCATTCATAATCAAACCTTAAAGGGACTGAACAGGTCACAAGTTTAGTTTATTTTATTGTTGTCACAAGTAGGCTTGCATTAACACTGCACTGAAGTTCTGTGAAAATCCCTAGTCTCCACACTCTGGGCCTGTTTGGGTACACAGAGGGAGAATTTAGCATGGCCAATGCACCTAACCAGCACGTCTTTCAGACTGTGGGGGAGGAAACCGGAGGAAACTGATGCAGACATGGAGAGAATGTGCAGACTCCACACAGACAGTGACCCAAGCCGGGAATCGAACCCGGGTCCCTGGCGCTGTGAGGCAGCAGCACTAACCACTATGATAAGGAAACGTCAAAGGAAAGATTAACAGTATTGAGAGGATACTGAGGCAAGTCTCCTGTGGTATTGTTATTCCGGCCACGACTCCATAAATATTTGCAACTCGCTCATCACATTATTATTTCTCCCTTTTACACTTTCCCTTTCTCCCTCTCCCACCCCCTTCCTTCGTCTACTGGAGACGTTAACCCCTTTCTTTTGGTTGATTTAGTGCTTCTGGGTTCCTCGGTCGCCAAACCATTAATCAATCCCAAACTTTTGGCAGTCGACGTCTGCGGAGGATTCCAAAGTGGCCCGGCCGATCCCATTGGCGCTCCGTATCCTCATAGCACACCCGTCACCAGGAACCACAATCAGCACTGGGACCTCCAAGTCAATGAACCCAAGCTGGAGATGGGCCCAACAGTCCCATCACTCCTCTAACAGGATGGAAAGCACGGAATGTCAAGGCCAGGAGGAAATACCAGTGCTGAAGGCACAAGATTTATTTTCTTTGTGGAGCTGGGGACATTTCTCCTGAAAACCCTGATTTTTGACATATTATTTCAGGGCATTGTTCCATTTTTTGGATTCCACCAATGAAACACTTAATTGACTTTCCCTTGGGTTAATGTTACTGAAATCTCCTTGCTCCCTTCAGCATTCGGAAATTAAATGATTTTCTTCCGTATTTCTGCCCATCCAATGACAGCTGGTGATTTTTTACCGCAAAAGCAGATTTATGTTTGTTGTTGAAATGTTGCCTAATTGTATTTGCAAATTGCAAACAGAACTCAAAGCAGAAAGTCTAGAATTCTCATCCTGCCTCCCTTTCTCACTGTTCATGCGCGCACTCCTTCCCTCTCCCTGTTCATTCATGCACTCTTTCACTTTCTCCGTGCATTCCCACATTCTTTCACTCGCTTCACGCATTCCCACACTCATTGGTGAAGTAGAGCTCATATAAGCTGCCGGAGGAGATTAAATCCTCCCAATCTCAAGGATTTAAAATGGGGATAGATGGGTAGAAGCCAGTGTAAAGGACCGGGGTGTGAGGGTAGGCCCAAAGCCACACCATACATTTCTTCAGGATGTCCCAAAGTGCCTGGCAACCAATGAAGTTCATAATCAAACCACCTTAAAGGGACTGCACAGTACACAGTGGAGAAAATAAGCAAAGGTCAGAGGAAGAATTAACGGTATTGAGAGGATATGAAATAGTGCGGCCACTGTTGTAGAATCATAGAATCATACAGTGCCCCTACCATCCTCCCAGGCCGCGCATTCCAGACCGTCACCACCCTCTGGGTAAAAAGGTTCTTCCTCACATCATCCCCCTTAAACCTCCTGCCCCTCACCTTGAACTTATGCCCCCTCGTGACTGACCTTTCAACTAAAGGGAACAGTTGCTCCTTATCCATTCTGTCCATGTCTCTTATAATCTTGAACACCTCAATCAGGTCGCCCCTCAGTCTTTTCTGCGCCAACGAAAACAACCCAAGCCTATCCAACCTCTCTTCATAACTTAAATGTTCCATCCCAGGCAGCGTCCTGGTGAATCTCCTCTGCAACCCCTCCACTTTCAGAGATCTGTGGGCAAACATGCCAAGGTCCCTTTGTTCCACAGAACTTCCTAGTGTCATGCCATTGTAATTTTAAAAACACAATAGCCAATGTGTACACAGGAAGATCTCATAAATAACAACGATAGCATAACCAGATCTTAGCGATGTTGGTCAGGCGATAAATACTGAACTATCATAACGACATATATATATAATATTGTTTATACATTTTTGTGGGACATGGGCATCACTGGCTGGCCAGAATTTATTGCCCATCCCTCGTTGCCCTTGGTGTCCAGTTGAGGGTCAACCACATTGCTGTGGCTCTGGAGTCACATATAGGCCAGACCGGGTAAGGACGGTAGGTTTCCTTCCCTATATTAGTGAACCAGGTGGGTTTTTCCAACAATCGACAATGGTTTCATGAACTCAAAAGAGAAAATGCTGGAAAATCTCAGCAGGGTTGCTCTGATAGTTCAAATACATGAATAGGATGGGAATGGAGGGATATGGTCCCCGGAAGGGCAGGGGGTTTTAGTTTAGTCAGGCAGCATGGTCGGTACAGGCTTGGAGGGCCGAAGGGCCTGTTCCTGTGCTGTAATTTTCTTTGTTCTTTGTTTGGCAGCATCTGTAAGGAGAGAAAAGAGCTGACGTTTCGAGTTCAGATGACCCTTTTTCAAAGCTGACAATGGTTTCATGGTCATCAGTGGATTCTTAATTCCAGAAATTTTTTTTTATTGAATTCAAATTCCACCATCTGCTGCGGCGGGATTCGAACCCGGGCCCCCAGAACATTAGCTGAGTTTCTGGATTAATATCTAGCGATAATACCACTAAGCTCCGCTCCTGAACTACCTGATTGACCATGAGAAATACGCAAGAGATTCTTGAAACGTATCATTGCCATTTCGTACATTTGACCTCCTTGAACCCATCGACAGATTGGATTTCGCTTGAATAAAATTCCTTCTGCCTTTTAATTTGAGATTCACAAACTCTGTACAGTTTCTGAAGGTCACTTCGATGTGACCTTGGTGGTGCTTTGTTAGAGCGTTTACCACAACACCCTTCAGGATAATAGGCAGGAATGTGGTTCGGTCTCCACATGTCAATTTTGGAAACCATTCTTTTGCCAGCTTCAAGCTTTCCCTTGTTAGAATGAAGACAATCATTTATTTTCCTTGAAGTAAAAGGCTGTGGGTTTGATAACTGCTAATCATTTAACTTAATAGCACATCAAATTGCACTTCAACCTATGGTTAGGTCTGAAGGAATCTGCGCCCTGGACCGTTCAATTTCCACATTCTAATTGCTTATTTGGTCACTGCTTCTAATTTTCCTTTCACTGGAACAGAGGAACAGCAGGAGGCCATTCAGCCCCTCAGGCCTGTTCTGCCATTCAATGGGATCATGGCTGATCTGTGGCCTCACTCCATATACCTGCCTTTGGCCCATATCCTTTGCTTAACTAAAATTTATCTGTCTCAGATTTAAAATTAGCAACTGATCTGTCATCAACTGCCCTTTGTGGAAGAGCGTTGCAAACCTTTACCACCCTTTGTGTGTAGAAATGCTTCCTAACATCTCTCCTCAATAGTCTGGATTATAGAATTATGCCCCCTCGTTCCAGAATCATCGACCAGTGGGAATAGTTTAACTTTATCTACCCTGTATCAAGTACCCTGTTGAGTACAACCTTCTCGGGCCGCACAGTGGCACAGTGGTTAGCACTGCTGCCTCACAGCACCAAGGACACGGGTTCAATTCGCGGCTTGGGTGAGCATCTGTGTGGAATCTGCACGTTCTCTCCATGGGTTTCCTATGGGTGCTCCGGTTTTATCCCACAATCCAAAGATGTGTGAGTTAGGTGGATTGGCCGTGCTAAACTGCCGCTTAGTGTCAGGGGGATTAGCAGGGTAAATACGTGGGGTTACGGGGTTAGGGCAGGGTGGGATTGTTGTCAGTGCAGGCTCGATGGGCTGAATGGCCTCCTTCTAGACTGTAGGGAATTCTATGATTCTCACTGTGAGGAAATCATGACTTACCTCACCATCGGCACAAGTCAGGAGTGTGATGGAATACTCTCCACTTGCCTGGGTGAGTACAGCTCCAACAACACTCAAGAAGCTCTACACCATCCAGGTCAAAGTAGCCCCACTAGATTGGACCCATCCACAACTTTAAACATTCACTCCCTCCACCAACAATGCACAGTGGCTGCAGTGTGTAACATCTACAAGATGCAACTCACCCACACCTTCTTTGATAACACCCGGAACTTCTACCATCTAGAAGGACAAGAGCAGCAGACACATGGGGAACACCACCACCTGGAAGTTTCCCTCACCACTCACCATCCTGATTTGGAAATATATCGCCTTCCCTTCACTGTCGCTGAGTCACAATCCCGGAACTTCCTCCCTAATTGCACTGTGGGTGTACCTACACCATATGGACTGCAGCAGCTCAAGAGGGCAGCTCACCACCATTGCCGCAAGGTTAATTAGGGATGGGCAATAATTGAGCTCACTATGAGATGCCATAATATAATGTAGATATGTTTTTTAAAGCCCTGACGGATCATAGGCCTCTGTCATGGAAAGATAAGTTGATGTTACATTGACTAACATCATGTAAGTGTTGACATGCATAATGGAACTTTTTCCAATGTAGAAAGTGCTATAATACATCCAAAGCTGTAGAAAAATGTGCTACCAAACTCTCCTGTCATGCTTTGGACTGAAATTTAAATGATCTTCTAAACTAAAAAACAATTGCCATGCCGTTGATTGTTGAAATAAAATCTAACCACCTGCCCTGGTCCATTGATTGACAGACGCTCTGCTTTGAAATTAAAATGACACCATTTATTGTTTCAGTTTCAGAGGTCTGTGGAACTGAAAGCTCAATTTTTGATAGCTGTGGCCATTATGAATGCTTGGCTGAGCTCCAAAGGCTAATGGAGGACTCAGCTCTGTTGCCACGGCTGCTCCAGGGAGTGATTGACAGCTTTAACTGGTTGTAATAACATAATCTGTTTTTGATGTCGTTCCAAAATACATGCTTGTCTGTTTACACAACTTAATGACCACTCGAGGGATTCTATTTTCACAATGAGACTACAGTTTGCTTTTGCGGTATCAATCACGGGTTTGAAGGACAGTTTTATTAGATTATTACAGGTTCTTTTTGATTCACATGAACCCAATGCTATTGCTTGTCTCCTAGGTATGTTAAATAATGGATTCTCAGTAGGTTGCTCTGGAAAACACATGGAGTGGTAAAGAAGGAATATGAAGGTGGTCTAAGGTGTATGAGGGGCATGCTGTGGATGCTCAGTCATTTGAGACAGAGATCATTTTGTGCATTAAGTGAGTAAAGGGATATAAGGAAAGTAAAGGCAATGAATAAGTTCAACTGTCACCTTATTGAAGACTCAATGGGCTGTAGTGCCTACTCCTGCTGTTATTTCCTAGATTGTTACATTATGATAACAACCAGAAGCAGAACGCCTGCGCTGCTTTCCTGGGGCCTAACCCAGAAACCCCAAAATCCTAATGTAATGCCCCGACCTCGGTTTTGCCTGGGAGTAATCTTCACCTTAAAGCCTGCCCTGAATGAAATACTGTACTCACAAATAAAAACCAATGGATGGAGTAAGAATACTTAATAAGATATAAAACAATAAGATATAGGAGCAGAATTAGGCCATTCAGCCCATCGAACCTGCTCCGCCATTTAATCATGGCTGATAAGTTTCTCAGCCCCATTCACCCACCTTTTCTCCGTAACCTTTGATCCCTTTACCAATCAAGAACCAATCTATCTCTGTGTTAAATACACTCGACTACCTGGCCTCCACAGCCTTCTGTGGCATTGAAGTCCACAAATTCACCACCCTCTGGCTAAAGAAATTCCTCCTCATCCCGGTTCCAAAGGGTTGTCCCTTTATTTTGAGGCTGTGCCCTCAGATCCTAGTCTCTCCTACAAATGGAAACATCTTTCCCACGTCCACTCCATCCGGGCCTTTCAGCATTCCGTAAGTGTCAATGAGATCCACCCCATCCTTCTAAACTCCATCGCGTACAGACCCAGAGTTCCCAAATGCTCCTCATACATCAAGCTTTTCATTCCTGAGATCATTCTTGTGAACCTCTTCTGGACCCTCTCCAAGGCCAGCACATCCTTCCTTAGATAGGGGGCCAAAAATTGCTCTCAATATTCTAAATGTGGTCTGACCAGAGCCTTATACATCCCTGCTTTTGTATTCTAGCCCTCTTGAAAGAATGCTAACATTGCATTTACCTTCCGAACTGCCAACTCAACCTGCAAGTCAACCTTAAGAGAATCCTGAATTAGGACTCCCCAGTCCCTTTATGCTTCTGATTTCTGAATTCTCTCCCCATTTAGAAAATAGTGTGCACTTATTCTTCCTACCAAAGTGCATAACCTCACACTTTCCCACATTGTATTCCATCTGCCACTTCTTTGCCCACTCTCCTAACCTGTCCAAGTCCTTCTGCAGCCTTGGGGTTCCTGGGATAGGCTCCAGGAAATCAGCCAGGATGTTCTACTCCTGGTTGTTATCATAACATATTAGGAAGGCTTACTGATGAAAAAGGGGCAATCAAAAGCTTGAGGTACCCTATGGAACCTGCCTAGGGGTCTCTGTTGGCTGCAGGAGTGGGAACATTGGCTGAATTAACATCCTGACCATAGAACCATGTGTGACCCGATAGGAGGTTAAGAGAAAGGAACAACGTTAGAAAGGGGGAAGTAATAAAGACAAGATATCTGGCCCCCTATTGTTATAAGGTTTCCCAATCACTGGAACACATGTGCCGTATGTAACAGGCTGTTAGGGACTTACCAGAACCTGCTGGTTGTAATATGATTATATAGCATTATGCAATACCCCTGGGTCTTTCTCAAACATGCCGGCTGATCTCCAGAAACTATTTATTACTCAGCTACACATGAAAAGACTGCAGCGATAAATGTCCCTTTGCAATTGAATCTTGATAAATGTGAAATAGTTTTCAGTGGGTTTTGTTCTCAGGTCACGATTGGCTATAAATTGTTGGTAAAAATAGTAAGTTGACCAACTTTTATTGCAGTGACTGTTTGAAGGGTTGTTAATCACATAAACAAGGACAACTTGGATTTATGCAGTGCCGCTAATGTGGTCCATGACTTCACAGAGGAGCAACAGATGTAGGAGTGGGATCAGGAGAGGCGACTGAAGGTTTGGCTGAAAGGCTGGATTTGGGAAAAGTTTTTATCAAAGGAGAGAGATGCTGAGTGTTTAAAAGAGAGAGTTCCCGAGAGTGGGGCGAAGGTGACTGATAGCTCTGTACTGGGTCAAGGGCAAAGAGAGATGCACAGCAATCCAGATCTAGATTGCTGAAGTGCCAGGGAGGTCGTGAATGTAGCCCAATCCATCATTCAAACCAGCCTCCCATCCATTGACTCTGTCTACACTTCCCACTGCCTCGGAAAAGCAGCCAACATAATTAAGGACCCCACGCACCCCGGACATTCTCTTTTCCACCTTCTTCCTTCGGGAAAAAGCTACAAAAGTCTGAGGTCACGTACCAACCGACTCAAGAACAGATTCTTCCCTGCTGCTGTCAGACTTTTGAATGGATCTACCTCGCACTAAGTTGATCTTTCTCCGCGCCCTCGCTATGACTATAACACTACATTCTGCACTCTCTCCTTTCCTTCTTTATGAACAGTATGCTTTGTCTGTATAGCACGCAAGAAACAATACTTTTCACTGTATGTTAATACATGTGACAATAATAAATCAGATCAAATCAAATCAAATTAAAATATGTCTGGAGAAGGTTGCAGAGGTAGGGGAGGTGGGGTGGGAGGGGGTGGGGATGAGGGGCAGCATGGATTTGAAGGTGAGAGCAGGGGTTTAAAATGGAGATGTTGAGGACAGGGTGCCAATGGGTGAGTGAAGACCAAGTGGTGGGTGGGTGCCAGGCAAGATGAGGACAGTTCCAGGTTGGCCACATTGGAGCTGATGGAGAGTGGGTGGTGGAGGGTCAGCACGGAGACTATTGTCGGAACCGAGGTAGGAAATGCACAGTTTAGAAACATAGAAACATAGAAGATAGGAGCAGGAGGAGGCCATTTGGCCCTTTGAGCCTGCTCCACCATTCATCACGATCATGGCTGATCATTCAACTAATCCTGCTTTTTCCCCATAACTTTTGATCCCATTTGCCCCAAGTGCTATATCCAGCCGCCTCTTGAATACATTCAATATGAATGGAGGGAGGTTTGAATGGTGGAAGGGCTGAATTCGGAGAGGCCAGAGGCAATATTACACAGATGGAAATGAGCTGATGTGATGGTGGAGAGCGTAAAGACCGCAAGGATCAATACAGGGCTGAACACACTGCTGAAGCTGTGATTGGCTGGGTTCAGCCTGAATGAAGGACCAATGAGGAGGATGGCATCAATGGGGACAGACGAGAGTTTACAGGGGGCACCAAAACTCAATGGCTTTGGTCTTCCTGGTATTCAGGGGGAGATGGTGACCGAGTGGTAATGTCACTGGACTAGTAATCCAGAGGCCCAGGTTGTTGCTCTGGGGAACATGAGTTCAAATCCCACCACGTCAGCTGATAGAGTTTGAATTCAATCAATAAATCTGGAAGTGAAAGCTAGCCCCAGTAATGGTGGCCATGACATTGATTGTTGTAAAAATCCATCTGGTTCACTAATGTCCTTCTAGGAAAGGAAATCTGGTCTGGCTAACAGCAATGTGGTTGACTCTTAACCGCCCTCTGAAATGTTCAAGGGGCAATTAGGAATGGGCAACAAATGCTGGCCTAGCCAGTGACACCCATATTCCTTGAAATACCCGGAAGAGGTCTTCAAAAGGCTTTCATTATCTGAAGGGAAAGGATTTGCTAGACTCTTTTTTATTTGTGGGACATGGGCATCGCTGGCTGGCCAGTATTTATTGCCCATCCCTACTTGCCCTTGTTCAGAGGGCAATTGAGAGTCAACCACATTGCTGTGGCTCTGGAATCACATGTAGGCCAGACCAGGGTAAGGACAGCAGATTTCCTTCCCTAAAGGACATTAGTGAACCAGATGGGCTTTTCCGACAATCGACAATGGTTTCATGGTCAACAGTAGAATCTTAATTCCAAATATTTTTTATTGAATTCAAATTCCACCAGGTGCTGTGGTGGGATTCGAGCCGAGGTCCCCAGAACATTAGTTGAGTTTCTGGATTAATAGTCCAGCGATAACACCACGAGGCCATTGCCTCTGCTGAGGGAAATGGCAAGGATGCGGAGCTGCTCTCGCAGATAGGGTCACTAACACAACTGGGTAAATGGCCTCCTTTTGTTTTTTGACCATTCTAGTCGATAAGAGCTCCAGAGTTCCGAGAAATAATTGAAATGAAAATGTGAGGGCACAGACTGAAGACAATCAGAAAAATTATAAACGAGAGAGATTGGGCAGAATCGAGTGAAGCTCCCAGGAGTGGGATCGGAAGTGGGAAGGGGGCAATTCTGTGGGAGGAAAAGTGTCAACTTAGCACCAGCAGGATGAGAGTTGGGAAGCAGACTGAAGATGGATCATCGCTCCTGAAGGCAGGAACCTATTTCTAATGCATTAGCACATCATACATATTCATTAAAACACATGGTTGCCAGATTAAATCGTACCTTTGTGATTAAGCTGAAGGCAAATGAGAAACATGTGCTTTCAGTTTCACAACTGCCTAAAGGGGGCGTGTAAAGAGCGGGCAAGTCTTTCCGGGGTAGTTGGAGATCAGAGTGTAACAACTTTAATCAGGCAATTGAGGTGGGCCTGTTAGAGTATGAACTCCATGATGAAGGGCCAAATTGATGGGCCAATCAGGGAGCCTCTTTCTTTGTATTTAACCAGGCGTGTCAGTTCCTCTGGGACTCCGAGTGTAGACTGCAAACTGAAATCACTCTGTGTGCTGTTGTCGGACTTGTAAATAAAGGGATTTTGGTGAAGGGACTTCTGCCCCTAAGGACCTATTACAAGGAGGAGCTGCCTTTCTTGTATGGAGAGCCATGTTGGACTGGGGAGAGGAGGCCAACCTGTTGCACTGAGCTTGGGTGGCGACTGTTCAGGGAGGTTGGGGGATGGCTATCTGTGGGAGGGCGGGTGGGTGGTGGCAGCACTGAGAAGGCTCATGGGGTGCAGAGGGAGGGAGGAGGACGACCGAGGGAAGGTCAATCTCTGCCAAAGGCAGCTCAAGACTGATGGAGGGGATGTCAAGAGTGGCTGAGGGCAGGCCAATATGAGGTTTGGAGGGTCGAAGGTCACAGGGCCAGGGTGGCAGAGGCAGGCTGGGACATCACCTCAGGCAGCTTGGGGTAATGGGGGTCAGGACTGGGGTGATGGGGGCAGAACCAGGGGGACAACTCGATGCTGCCAGGGGGCAGCTCTAGATTGACAGACAGTTGACTAAGGGTGATGGCGGGTTGTTTGAGGGTCACAGAAGGACTGGGGAGAAACAGGGAGGGAGCGTCTACGGTGATGGAGGGGAAGTCAAAGGTGACTTAGGGAGGGCACAGGCTGATGGCTCGCAGCTCCACAGATCCACAGTGTGGAAGGTGAGAGGGGATGTGTGGGAGCAGCTCAAAATCCCCCCTCCCTGACAGGCAAAGCGATGCTGCTGCCTTGCAGGGAATGGAGGCCTTCTGGAGTTCTGTTCAGGTATGGCACCTTGACCTTTGACCACTGTGAGGTCACGGCAAATCATAGATCATAGAACTTCATCAATCTAGCCAGATCATAGAATCCCTACAGTGCAGAAGGAGGCCATTCGGCCCATCGAGCCTCCACCAACCACAATCCCACCCAGGCCCCATCCCCATAACCCCATGCATTTACCCAAGCTAGTTCCCCTGACACTAAGGGGTAATTTATCATGGCCAATCCACCTAACTCTCACACATCTTTGGAGTGTGGGAGGAAACTGGAGGACCCGGAGGAAACCCACGCAGACACGGGGAGAACGTGCAGACTCCGCACAGACAATGAAAGGATCAACAACTTCCTGTCTGTACCTTTTGCATAATGAGCCAGGCCCCTCGACTGTGCATTGCTAATTAGCCGGGCCTCTCGACCGTGCATTGCTAATTAGCTGGATGCCTCGTTATGGGTTCCCTGCCTCCGAGCAGGAGCTCGGCCCACCTCCCGTTCCGCCATCAGGACACTCGTGGCGGCAACGAGATTCCGCCTGTGAGAAAAGGAATCCCTCGTACGGAGGGTGTTTGCAACAGAGAACATCCTTCCGGCAAACCGCTGATCGAGCAGCGTCCATAGTTTTATTTAAAAAAGGAGCTTGCTGGTCACGAGAGAAAGGGAACAGGGTTTCGGGGGAAGTGAGCAGGAAAACAGGGGCAGAGCTGTAGCTGAATGATATCTTTGCAGGCTCAGGATTCAAGCCAATGGCTGGCATTCACTTGCCATTAATATCCCAGTTGATGGATGTGATATAAATGAGGAATGTCACAGGCAGCTTTCCAGAGGTATGATCCACTCAGCTGGTCACATTCCCATCTGGAATGTTGTGGGTTTAATTCCCACTCCAGGATTCAGCGCATAATCTCTGTTCACACTTCCATCAGTCAGACGGCATACAAGGAGGCCTTTCAGCCCATCGTGACTGTGCTGGTCTCTGAGCGAGCTAGCCTGTTGGCCCTACCCTTTCCCTCATTTCTCTGAAAATATTTCTTGTTCATGGATATATCCAAGACCCTGACTGGATCTCACTTTAAATCTGCTGCTACCATCCTATCAGACAGTATGCTCCAGATCACAACAACCTGGGTGCTTACATCAAAAATCTCCCCCTCTTCCTTTCATGGTTCCCTCCTCAGTTGTGGTCGTTCAGTAAAACAACTCGAGCATTACTGAAAAAAAGAGATGTGCAGTCGAATCTTTTCATCTTGCACTCATCAGGAAAGATTCACAAGAGCACCAAATGTAAATAGAACAACAATTTATACTGCATGGGAAGAGAGTGCTGATTGGATCAACAGCTTTGCCACTAAGGGCGGGATATTCTGGCTGCACGCGACCCAAGTCCAGAAATTCCCACCCAAACTCAACTGACCTTTAAATGGTCTGCCAAATTCTCTGTCCCGCTCACTACGATTCCCGTGGCGGGTGCAACAGACAATTCTGTCTCTATGGGCAGGAGTTTACAGCCTCCCTCATCCCGAAACCATAAAATCCCACCCAAGGTCAACAGACCTTCCCATTGTCCACCCCTCGCCCACTCTGATTCCCGTGGTGAGCGGGACGATAAAATTCCAGCCTATGACTCCTTTCTCAATTTCTTGAATCTGTGTTCCTGCGTTAAGAGCCCTCCTATCAGTGGAAAGTGTTTCTGAAAACTTTTCAGAATGTCAAACTCCTCTATTGGATCTCACCTTAGCCTTTCCTGATCCAAGGAGAACAATGCCAGTTTCTCCAACTATCCACAGAGGGGAAGTCACACATTCCCCTAACCATTCTAGTAAATCTCTCCCGCGCCTCCTCCAAGGCCTTGACATCCTTCCTAATGTATGGAGCTCAGTGTTGGACTCAGTGCACTTGCTGAAGCCTGGCTAGTGATTTATAAAGGTTTAGGACTGAGGTTAGGTAATGTTGGTGTGCTGCATTGTTGGAGGTGCCATTTTTGAATCAGATGTCCTAGGTCCCTTTTCAAGTGGGGAGGAGGGATCCCATAACAACAGTGCAGACAACATTCCCCCTCTCAATCAAAACCAGCAAAGTCTCAGCAGAGACTGAATTCATTCAGGGAAACACAGACAAACTGGTTCATTATGGGTTCTTACTGCTCTGTTTGCCTGCTTAACAACAAAGGCTACACTTCACAAGTACTTGTACTTGGTGTGCCTCAGAAATAGCCTCAAGAGAGGATGCTGCATTAGAGATAGCTCAGTGCTAGGTCACCTAATCTCAGGAGGTGATGGAGGATGCTGTCATTGGACTCAGAGCTCCTGCGGATGGAGGGAGGGAGAGAGAGATAAGTGATGGAAGGAAGGAAAGATGGATGGAGGGATAGAGGGAAAAGAGAAGAGGGCAACGAGGAAAGGAGGGAGGGAAGGTGAGAGCAAGATGGGAGGGAAGGACATCATCCAATGAAATTGGTTGCAAAATGTAGCATGAAGTCAGGTTCAGCCGTCCTTCCCTCGCTCTCCCGACTGTTTATCTGGCAGTAAAGATATTCCAGTTGCAAGCAATAAAAGAACTAACTTCACAAAGTAAATCAAAGAAAAATGTTTAATAAAGAAACTTCATTACTCCAGCACTTGGGCTACACAAGCTTCCCACAATCCCCATCTACTTTCTATTTATACCCGATCAGCTAGTCAGCTGATGCTACTGTGCAGAGGGACCTGGGGGTCCTTGTGCATGAGTCGCAAAAACTCAGTCTGCAAGTACAACAGGTGATCAAGAAGGCATATAGGGTACAAGGCATTGGTGAGACCGCAGCTGGAATACTGTGTGCAGTTTTGGTCCCCTTACTTGCGAAAGGATATATTGGCCTCGGAGCGAGTGCAGAGAAGGTTCACCAGGTTGATACCGGAGATGAGGGGTGTAGATTATGAGGAGAGATTGAGCAGATTAGGTTTGTACTCGTTGGAGTTTAGAAGGCTGAGGGGTGATCTTATAGAGGCATATAAGATAATGAAGGGGCTGGATAGGGTAGAAGTGGAGAGATTCTTTCCACTTAGAAAGGAAACCAGAACTAGAGGGCACAGCCTCAAAATAAAGGGGGGGTCAGTTTAGGATAGAGTTGAGGAGGAACTTCTTCTCTCAGAGGGTGGTGAATCTCTGGAATTCTCTGCCCACTGAAGTGGTGGAGACTACCTCGTTGAATATGTTTAAGTCACGGATAGATGGATTTCTGATCGGTAAGTGAATTAAGGGTTATTGGGAGCAGGCGGGTAAGTGGAACTGATTCACTTCAGATCAGCCATGATCTTATTGAATGGCGGGGCAGGCTCGAGGGGCTAGATGGCCTACTCCTGCTCCTATTTCTTATGTTCTTATGTTCTGACCCTAACACCATGTCACCATTGGTTACATTGTGACGGATTCCAATTGGTTATATTATAACACTGACTTGCATATCAGCCCACTTCCCATAATCCCCATTTCCCTTACCCTCTTCCAATCCCCTGCCCCTACTTCCCCACTCCCACCACTTCCTCACAATTCTCTTGCCCCCACCCCCCTGCTCCAATTCGACCCCTCACCCTACCATCGCTTCCCCTCCCCTGCTCCACTGATTCACAACACCACCACCGCCCCCCCCTCCCCCCCCCCCCGCCCACCCCCCTCACCCTCTACTCCCCTCAACCCATAGTGCGACCTAAACTTACACACAACGACTTGGACAAGGAAATGGGGGCCTAATAAATGAGGGAAACAAGGGAGGTGATGTAATGACTTCAGTCAGGCCACTGAGGTTGGCCTATTGGAATATGAACTCCCTGATTAAGGGGTCATTCAGGGAGTCTTTTCCTTGCATTTAACTGGGGGTGTCAGTTCCTCTGGCACTCCCGAAGGTAGACTGCTGACTGCGAGCACTCTGTCTTGTGCTGTTGGAATTGTAAATAAAGGGATTCGGGTGAAGGGACTTCTGCCTCCGAAGACTTATTACAGGAGGGGGGAAGTAAGATTGCTACCATTTTCCTGCTGCGTTCAGTGTGTGAGGTTTTGTTCCATTTTATTGTCTGAGACAGTCATAACGATCAGTGCAGGATCAGTGCCAAGGTGGCTATTCAGCCCCAGTCCAGCAATAACTGCTCCCTCCAGCACTTTACAGCTTCAACTAGCCATCATTCCTGACTAACAAGAGCTCTTTTTCTGAGCTCAGGGAACTCTGCAATACTCACCATACTGTTTATAAAGGAGCGAAAGGTCAAAATCCTCAATGTCTGATCGCACTATTCCACCCACTGCTCACAGACACTTGTCCTCTCGCTGTCCTTCAACAGGAGGCTTAGGAGTAAAACTATCGACTTACAAACCTTCAAAGCAATAGCTTCACCAGTCGAGGAATCCTGAACTCCAGTCTCAAGTCAGGCTTGACTGAGAATTGGTGGGATTTCCTTGGGTTTACTCCTCGCCGTCTTTAAGAATGGAGGAAATAGAAGAACAAAGGTTTGTGAGGGGTGCTATATGAATGAAAACAAAGAACAAAGAACAGTACAGCACAGGAACAGGCCCTTCGCCCCTCCTAGCCTGCGCCGGTCATGATGCCTGCCTAAACTAAAACCATATGCACTTACGGAGTCCGTATCCTTCCATTCCCATCCTATTCATGTATTTGTCCAGTTGCCCCTTAAATGCCGCTACCGTACCTGCTCCCACCACCTCCCCAGGCAGCGCGTTCCAGACATTCACCACCCTCTGTGTAAAAAACTTGCCTCGCACATCTCCTCTAAACTTTTCCCCACGCACCTTAAACCTGTGTCCTCTAGTACTTGATTTTTTTACCCCAGGAAAGAGTATCTGACTATCCACTCTGTCCATGCCAATCATAATCTTGTAAACCTCTATCAGGTCGCCCCTCAACCTCCGTCACTCCAGTGAAAATAAACCGAGTTTATCCAACCTCTCCTCTAGGCCATTCAGCCCCTCGAGCCGGCTCCATCATTCATTGGAATCACGGCTGATCTTCTCACTCAACTCTACCTCCCTGCGTTATCTACAAATTGTTTAATTACAGACACACCAATTAGGAACAGGAGTAGGCCACTCGGCCCCTCGAGCCTGCTCTGCCATTGGATAAGATCATGGCTGATCTGATTGTAACCTCCCACCTAACCTTCCCCTCCCCGCAATAACTTTTCACCCTGTTAATCCAGAATCTATCTACCTCTGATTTCAGAATTTAAGAATATTCAAAGGCTTTGCTTCCACTGCCTTTTGAGGAAGGGACTCACTGCCCTCTGACACAGAATGTTTCTCTTAATCTCTGTCTTAAATGGTCCCCCATCCTGAGATGGTGCCCCTTCCCCCACCCCCATATTCTTGATTCCCCAAGTGGAGAAAACAATCTCTCAGCCCCTAGCCTTTCCAGAACATTCTATGTTTCAGTGAGAGAGTATAGACCTATTTTATTTTGCAAGCATATACTCTATTCGTAAAATATCCGAAAGGACATCAAAATGGCCGTCACACACAGCGCAGAAATATTCTGGTTCTCTACACACCTCATCTTGCACTCTGAGGGGTTCTATAAAGTCAAAGAAACATTACAGACATTTCAAAAGGTTGACTACTGTGGTGGACCTCAGTTGTGCCTTTGTCCTATATGGACCACCGTTGTGTGTGCTTGTCATACCTGGACACACCCCCTTCCAGTTTGGTTCCTCCCCTCGGCACCTAGTATAAAGGTGGCTGTCTCCTCCCCCTTGTTCAGTCCAGGTTGGTTATATGTTGGGATCTGCTCCTGATTCTGTTGTGAATAAAAGCCTACACTTATATTGGCATATCGGTAGTCTTTCGCCTTATTGATAGCGCATCAACTACAAAAGGTGCAAAGGTATTTAAGTTGCCTTCATCGATCAAGTTCCACTCTGCGATGCTTCAACATAATTGTGATCCATGGAATAGTCACTGTATGAATTCACTGTGAGTAATACAGCCCAAGGGGGGGTTCTGTACAATTCCCCAATTACCCCATTCTCGATCATAGGACAATCCACCCATCGCAGGAGTCAATCTGGTGAACACTTACTGCACCCCCTCTCAGATAAATACAGCAAAGAGAAAAATAATGAGGTGCCACACCAGTGGGTTTAAGTCAGAGACGATGCAGGTTTATTCAGGAGATGCTGCTTGTTCCAGATCCAAGGTCTGAACCTCAAAAGCTCACAAGTCCTCGGCCTACGTCACTACAGGTCATGTGATGTTATACCAGCAGAGATGCAACCACCTTAAATATGTAACAATACCCTTATGTTTGAAGTTTATTTATTTATTAGTCACAAGTAGGCTTACATTCACACTGCAAGGAAGTTACTGTGGAAATCTCCTAGTTGCCTGTTCGGGTACACTGAGGGAGAATTTAGCACGGCCAATGCACCTAACCAGCACATCTTTCAGACTGCGGGAGGAAACCGGAGCACCCGGAGGAAACCCACACAGTCACAGGGAAAATGTGCAAACTCCACGCAGACTGTGACCCAAGTCGGGAATCAAACCGGGGTCCCTGGCACTGTGAGGCAGCAGTGCTAAACCACTGTGCCACCGTGCCACGTGTTATGAGTTCACAGTGTGAGGCAGACTCACTAACAGGTGATTAATTCATTGGGCAAAGTGTCTGGGCGGAATTTTCCCTTCCCGCCCGCCATGGGAATCGTAGCGGGCGGGACACGGACCATGCAAAGGTCCATTGACTTAGGGCAGGATTTTCTGGTCTTGGGGCGAGCGCGGCGGAAAATCCCGCCCTCTGTGTTGAGTGTAATCTGTAAATCCATGCACTGTGGGTGTACCTACACTTCAGGGACTGCATCGGTTCAAAGCAGTGGCTCACCGCCACCTTCTCAAGAGAATTTAGGGATGGGTAATAAATCTTGGCCTCACCAGCAATGGCCACATCCCAGGAACGATTAAATAAAAGAAAGTTAAATATTTATTATCAGGATGACCATTTCAGCAGGTCACACCTGGTTTAACGAGTGCTCCCCGTATAAATGTTGCCCAAATATGGATAATAGTCTGTGTTGGGTCAAATGAGGCCGAAGTAGAGGTGATGGGGCGGTGATGGCCAAGTGGTATTATCGCTAGACTATTAATCCAGAAACTCAGCTAATATTCTGAGGATCAGGATTCGAATCCCGCCACAGCAAACGGTGGAATTTGAATTCAATTAAAAAAGTATATATTTGGAATTAAGAATCTACTGATGACCATGGAACCATTGTCGATTGTCGGAAAAACCCATCTGGTTCACCAATGTCCTTTAGGGAAGGAAATCTGCCGTCCTTTCCACTCAGTTCAAGGGCAATTAAGGATGGGCAACAAATGCTGGCCCAGCCAGCGATGCCCAACGCCCCGTGAAAGAATGAAAAAAGAGAAGCAGAACCAAGGTCGAGATCCCGGGAAACCTGAGTCCGGATTGAAGTCACTAAAGGAATAGTCTCGTGAAGCTACCCAGTACATCAGTGTAAGACTCACATTGGCCTGGCAAAATGGCAATTCAGGACAGACTACACTAATGGGTAGGGTTATATTTATCGCTGTTTCTTCAATGTCACTGGGACAAAATCCTGGGGCTCCCTCCTTAACAGCACCGAGACCACAGGGACTGCAGCAGTTTGAGAAGGTAACTTCTCTGAGGCACTAAGGACTGGGAAATAAATACTGGCCTAGCCAATGACATCCACATCCCTTGCACTAACTGTTTAAAAACCAGGGGGGCGATTCTCCAGCCTCCCAGTCACGTGTTTCCCGCCGGCGGGAGGTGGCGCATTGTTTGCTGGTAGCGGGATTCTCTGGTCCCGCCGCTGTCACTGGGACTTCCTGTTGACGTCACCCCAAGCCGGCAGGAAACCCCCAGACGGGGGTGCACTGGAGAATCCTGCCAGCATGAACGGAGAATCCCACCGGCGTGAATGGAGAATCCCGCCGGCGTGAACGGCCGGAGAATTCCAGCACATATTTCTTCATAAAGAGTAAAAATGCAAGGAATGTCTTGGGCAGAGACACAAGTCCAGAAACCTGTATGGAACTGGAAACGCATGGTGGGACCTCTCACTGCTTGAATACAGGATTTAGGTCAAATTCGGTGAGCACCGGGAGTGAGACGTGGATGAAGCTTTGTGACTTGAGTAAGTTAAGGAATCGCTTTGCTTTAATGTGCAGGCGAAGGATGTGTACGGATGTAGAGGTTTCAGGCAGTGATGCATGCAGTGCAGTTCACTCAGCGAGTCCAGGTTGCTGTGGTGCTGGTACTAGTGAACTGGCTTCCCTCTGGTGAGTCTCTGTTAGTCACAACAAAGATTTTAAAATTTATTTCCCCCGTTGTTGCCTTTTCAAAACCCAAATGTACTTTTTACGACAGAAGTGATGGGTAACCTGGGCTAGTGAGTGGACCGCATGAGGGACCCTCCTTCATCTCATTGGGCCGCAAGATTGAAATCGGACTTGTTCACTAACCGTGACCCCATGAATAAGATTAAATACGTTTAATACACGCCGAATATTTCATAACGAGTTATAGAAAATGCTTAACCGTTGATATATTAATAGAACCGTCATCAACTACAAATGGTAAAAACAAAAGAAATATTGACACTTTGGACTCAGAGGGAGCGCGCGGCTCTCACAGTCAATGTTGTGAGCAACCAGCACGCACCTCACTTCACTCACACTTGCTTTACGTGCGAATCCCTTCAGTCACACCGACAGGAAATAAACCGCGCGGACGGAAATCAGTGGAATGTGGCAACACTGCGCCTGGGCAGCGGTCAACAAAATGTCCGGTGGGGACCGCACTCAGAATCTAGATGGGCCGCATGTGGCCCCCGGGCTGCAGGTTGCCCATCGTTGATCTATGCAGTGAAGCCAATCAAACCAGGTTTTTCACAGAACCACAGAATCCTACAGTGCAGAAGAGGCCCTTCGGCCCATCGAGTCTGCATCAAGTTTTCCGGTTTTCTTGAGTCAAAGAAATAGCAAGTTTATTAGTTTATTAGTGTCATAAGTAGGCTGACATTAACATTGCAATGAAGTGAAAATCCCCTAGTCGCCGCACTCCAGCGCGTGTTCGGGTACACTGAGGGAGAATTTAGCATGGCCAATGCACCTAACCAGCACGTCTTTCAGACTGTAGGAGGAAACCGGAGCACCCGGAGGAAACCCACGCAGACACGGGGAGAATGTGCAGACTCCACAGAGACACTAATAAAGGTAGAAAATAAAAAGACAACGGCACAAATCCAGTTATTAGAAATAAGGAAGGTTAGGGTCTGAATAGAAGTTTCAAAAATATACGGTCAGAAGTCCTTTGCTTATCTTTCAGGTGTAGATTGTTAAACGACGCAGCAGGTTAAAGTTATCTGTTCCTTGGAGCAGGTAGATTTCGAAGATGGTGCAATCCTTCCAACTTCTAGGGATGGCACGGTAGCGCAGTGGTTAGCACTGCTGCCTCACAGTGCCAGTAACCTGGGTTCGATTCCCGGCTTGGGTCACTATCTGTGCGGAGTCTGTACGTTCTCCCCATGTCTGCGTGGGTTTCCTTCGGGTGCTCCAGTTTCCTCCCACAGTCTGAAAGACGTGCTGGTTAGGGTGCATTGGCCGTGCTAAATTCTCCCTCAGTGTACCCGAACAGGTGCAGGAATGTGGCGACTAGGGGATTTTCACAGTAACTTAATTGCAGTGTTAATGTAAGCCTACTTGTGATACTAATAAATAAACTTTAAAACATCTCCGTTTGTTGGTGGATTTTGTGTCCGCTGATTTCTTGAACTGGTTTTCCCCTGGGAGGGGAGAGAGAGAGAGCGAGATAGGGAGAGAGAGAGAGATTCCTTACTGTTCCATTCGCAGCTTCTTCAAATTCCTCTGCCTCTTCTTGGCAAAGCCCAGTTCTTAAAGTCCTCCTCCCTGTATATCACAAAGGAATTTCGTTACCATGGCTGCTGTCATCAGTGTTGTCGAGCAAGTCATCACATCCTGATGTTTCATTTCAGGATCCTTTGTCACATTCCAAGACAGTAACAGGAGGGGGGGTTCTTCCATCCTCCGCACGGGTGTGAGTGACTGTTGGTTGCATATCCTTGGCTGGCAACTCCACCGCCTTACAGGATTGCAGCTGATTCAAGTCCCACACTTTGCATTTTTAATATCTTCTTCAATGCTGTGTTTTGATGTCTGTGGTTTACCCAAAAATGTCTCTCATTGAATCCCTACAGTGCAGAAGGAGGCCATTCAGCCCATTGAGTCTGCACCGACTACAATCCCATCTAGGCCCCATTCCAGTAACCCAACATATTTGCTCTAGCTAGTCCCCCTGATACTAGGGTCAATTTA
The DNA here is from genome assembly GCF_964213995.1 of Mustelus asterias. Classification (NCBI taxonomy): domain Eukaryota; kingdom Metazoa; phylum Chordata; class Chondrichthyes; order Carcharhiniformes; family Triakidae; genus Mustelus; species Mustelus asterias. The sequence continues at coordinate 10,557,062 of NC_135816.1, read as the reverse complement.
GCACGGCCAATCAACCTAACCAGCACATCTTTGGACTATGGGAGGAAACCGGAGCACCCGAAGGAAACCCACGAAGTCACGGGGAGAACGTGCAAACTCCACACAGACAGTGACCCAAGCCGGGAATTGAACCCAGGTCCTGGCGCTGTGAGGCAGCAGTGCTAACCACTGTACCACTGTGATCAAGGCCATCCAATCAGCAACCTCTGTCACATCCCAGAGCTAAAAAGCGTTCAAAAGAGTTTTTGTCAAAAGAGTTTGTGGTGAACCATAGATGGTTACCACTATGGGTACTTGTACATATGTTACTCTTGTCACTGTTGGGGTTAGGGTTGGGGTGTTCCCCCTGTTATCATTGTTTATGTGGTACACTCCGTTCGGCTCCGCCTTCTTACAGGAGTATAAAGGTCACTGCTACTTCCTAGTAGCCCTTAGTCTGGGATAGTATTGTTAAGTAGTGTGCTCCAATCTTGTTCTGAATAAAAGCCTTTATTCCCGGGTACATCCTAGCCTCCCGTGTGAATCAATCGCGCATCAATTTTATTCACAACAAAATACCGAAAATTTTGTTCGAGGAAAAAAATGGAGCAGATGCTGAAACCCGATCGGCTAACCTTGGATCCGTGTGTCGCTGGGGCTTCGAATACTTTCGACCATTGGTTGAAGTTCTTCGAGGATTACATTGAGGCCTCGACAGCAGTCCAGTCCGCGCCGACAGATTGCGGTCCTCCACGCCAGGGTGAACGACACTGTGTATGCAACAATTCGCGATTCCCAAAATTACAAAGATGTCATCGAATTACTCAAGAAGCTGTACAATAAACAGCCGAATGAAATTCATGCTCGTCACCTATTAGCCACTCGACGGCGGCAGCCCGGCGAAACTACAGGACAGTACCTGCGCGAACTTCAACAGCTAGCCAGAGCCTGCAACTGCAAGGAGGTGTCGGCTACTCAATACACCAACGATCTTATTTGGGATGCGTTCGTGGCGGGAATCGGCTCATCCTATATTTGCCTGCGGCTGCTAGAGCAGGGTAACTTGGACCTGGCTAAGACGGTAGAATTGGCGGATGCAATGGAAACGGCCTCCAGAAGTCTCGAAACCTACCCCACCGACCACGTGGGAACATCGTGGCAAGCACAGCCGCCGCCTCAACTGTACTCGGCGGCTCCTCGGAACTGCGCGATAATGCTCTCAACTTCAGACCTGACGGCTGCGGCAGCTCCTGGAGCCGGGAATCGAACCCTGGTGCCTGGAGCTGTGAGGCAGCAGTGCTAACCACTGTGCCACCGTGCCGCCCCTGTTAATGGCAGTGAGTGAGAGTGTGCAAAACAAGTGGCCTACTTCAGCAGAGTATAATGCAAGAGTAAAGAAGCACTCATGTGGAGTTGATAGACAGCAGAGGAAACAAAAATGGCAAATTGGAGAAATGTGAGAGTTAATGTGGTCGTGCGTTGGGGCCAAGCTGTGATCAGCATGGAGCTAAAATGAGTTGAAAATATTCAGATTGAAAAATCACCACCCTGCGTTCTTAAGACAGACTAAATTGGAACTTAAATTCCACATAATTATCTTAAATTCGATTGTGACCCTCCCACTGTTGGAATACAAAACCTGCTGGTAGGCCTGGATCAGAATGGAGAATAGAACGATATTTACACAGGGTTCTGTCACAGCCCTCTCTGTGAAAATACTCCCAAATTGCTTTAATGGAGGTTATAGAACAGCGCAGGGGACTTTTATAATTTAACAGAGCGCTTGGAAATGAGGATCAGGTTTCTCATGCCTGCCTCTTTATCGGCAGCTCGTTTCCATGGGATCTCTGGAGTTTGTTATTTTTTTTATTCATTCATGGGACATGGGGGTTGCTGGCTGGGCCAGCATTTACTGCCCATCCCTCGTTGCCTTTGGAGGGAAGTTGAGAGTCAACCACATTGCTGTGGGTCTGGAGTCACATGTAGGCCAGACCGGGTAAGGACGGCAGATTTCCTTCCCTAAAGGGCATTAGTGAACCAAATGGGTTTTTCCGACAATCGACAATGGTTTCATGATCACCAGTAGACTCTTAAGCCAGAATTTTACCGCCTCACCCGTCCAACGCTCGTAAGATCCCGCCCGACGCCAACAGAGAATGCCGTTCTGCGGGCCTCGCCCGCCCCGATTCAGGGGTGGGCAAGGCGGTAAAATTCCGACCTTAACTCCACCATCTGCCGTCAACCTCCACATAGACACACTGCCCACCAACTGTGGCCAATATGAATCTTACCCTTTGACCAGGCTTTTGGTCACCTGTCCTAGGCCAGCACGGTGGCACAGTGGTTAGCACTGCTGCCTCACAACACCAACGACCCGGGTTCGATTCCCGGCTTGGGCCACTGTCTGTGTGGAGTTTGCTCGTTCTCCCCGTGTCTGCCTGGGTTTCCTCCGGGTGCTCCGGTTTCCTCCCACAGTCCAAAAGACGTGCTGGTTAGGGTACATTGGCCGTGCTAAATTCTCCCTCAATGTACCCGAACAGGCGCCGGAGTGTGGCGACTGGGTGATTTCCACAGTAACTTCATTGCAGTGTTAATGTAAGCCTACTTGTGACACTAATAAATAAGCTTTCGAAAACGTAATATCCCCTCATGTGGCTAAGTGTCAAATGTTGACCGGGATTCTCCAGTCTGGCATGCCTCACTACCAGCGCGAACGGAGAATTCGACACTCAGCCAAACCTCCATTCACTGCAGCAGGACTGGAGAATCCCAGGCGCGGGCGAGATTGGAGAATCCCTGCCGTTGTTTAATAAGGCTCCTGTGAGAAGGAGTGAGAGGCCACGAGATTGAAACGTATGAGATCCTGAGAGATCGGTGACAGGAAGGATGTGGAGAGAGGATGTCTCCTCTTGTCAAGAGAATCTAGAACCAGGGACCACCGTTTAAAAGTAAGGGGTCGCTTGTCTAAGACAGAGATGAGGGAGGACGTTTTCTCTCAGAGATTTTGGAACTCTCTTCCTCAAAAGGTGGTGGAGGCAGCATCTTCGAATATCTTTGAGACAGAGGTAGATAAATTATTGATGAGCAAGGGGGGGTGAAAGGTTATTGGGGGGAGAGGGGTAAGGCAGGAATGTGGAGGTGAGGTTTAAATTCAATCAGCCAGATCTTATTGAATGGCGGGGCAGGCTCGAGGGGCCGAGTGGCCTACTCCTGCTCCTGATTCGTATTTAGGATGCAGTTCTATGTCAAAGAGGTTATATAAACGCAGGTGGTTGTTGTTGTAGGTTCACTCCCAGAGGACACTGTAAGTGCGAGCAGTACGGAGGGTGTACAACCCACATAGCCCCCCGCCCCACCACCCCCCCCCCCACCTCCCCACACCCCTGCCCCTCCCCCCTCTCCGGTGTCAGGGGATGAAAAATGAATTAAGGAGCAGGAAGGTGCTCAGTGATAGAATAATCACACGTGAACCGTAACGGGGGACGCTGGGCGGGTCAAAGGCTTTGTTTTGATTTCAGGTTTTATTGTTGATCTTTTGAACCCTGGAGGAGGTGAGCTCAGTTCTGTGGCGGAGCTGGGATTAATGGAGAAACTGAGAAACCCGATGCAGTGTTAAGGCTGCAATAGTTTGTGTCACAGTGCGTTACAGAGGATTATACGGCATACAAGACACAGAATAGGCCACTTGGAACAAACATCTCTGTGTTAATGCTCCACCCAAACCAGCCTCCCACCCATTGACTCTGTCTACACTTCCCGCTGCCTCGGAAAAGCAGCCAGCATAATTAAGGATCCCATGCATCCCGGACATTCTCTCTTCCACCTTCTTCCAGTGGGAAAAAGACACGTACCAACCGACTCAAGAACAGCTTCTTCCCTGCTGCTGTCAGACTTTTGAATGGACCTACCTTGCATTAAGTTGATCTTTCTCTATATCCTGGCTATGATTGTAGCACTATATTCTGCACCCTCCCCTTTCCTTCTCCCTTATGTACTCTATGAACAGTATGCCTGGCTATACAATGTCAGAAACAATACTCTTCACTGTATCCCAATACATGACAATAATAAGTCAAATCAAATCCTATCAGCATTTCCTCCCATTGCTTTCTTGCTCTGCTATCCTTACTTAGATTCTCCTTAATACAGCTCTATAATTAACTGTAGTGATAAACACACATGACTGGCCAGACCCGGGAGGCTTCAGGTTTTAAACATTTAGTCATGGAATGTGGGTATGACTGGCAAGGCTTTTGTTGCCCATCCCTAATTGCCCCATGAGAAGATAGCGGTGAGCTGCTTTCTTGGACCGCTGCAGTCCCTAAGGTGTAGGTACACCCACAGTGCTGTTAGGGAGGGATTAACAGGATTGTGACGCAGTGACAGTGAATGAACAGCTGATATATTTCCAAGTCAGGATAGCGAGTGACTTGGAGATGAATCTCCAGGTGTTGGTGTTCCCATGTGCCTGCTGCCCTTGTCCTTCTAGATGGTAGGGGTCATGGGTGATGTTGAAGGAGCCTTGGTGAGAGTCCTTTCAGTTCATCCTGTAGATGGGACACACGGCAGCTTGTTAGTTGGTGGTGGAGAGAGTGGATGTTTATAGATGGGGTGCCAATCAAGCGGGGCTGCTTTGTCCTGGGTGGTATTGAGCTTCTCAAGTGTTGTTGGAGCTGCGCTCACTCAGGCAAGTGGGAAGTATTCCATCACACTCCTGACTTATGTCTTGTAGGTGGTGGACAGGTTTTGGGGAGTTAGGAGATGAGTTACTCGCCACAGGATTTCCGGCCTCTGATCTGCTCTTGTTGCCACAGTATTTATATGTTTCTGGATTGCTTTTGAACTGTGTCTCTGGTTTGTGTTTGGACTGTATCTGTGGATCATGTTTGGACAGTGTGTCTGGGTTGTGTTTGGACTGTGTCTCCGGGTTGTGTTTGAATGTGTCTGGGTTGTGTTTGGACTGTGTCTCTGGGTTGTGTTTGGATGTGTCTCTGAGTTGTGTTTGGACAGTGTGTCTGTGTTGTGTTTGGATGTGTCTCTGGGTTGTGTTTGGACAGTGTGTCTGTGTTGTGTTTGGATGTGTCTCTGAGTTGTGTTTGGACAGTGTGTCTGTGTTGTGTTTGGATGTGTCTCTGGGTTGTGTTTGGACAGTGTGTCTGTGTTGTGTTTGGATGTGTCTCTGAGTTGTGTTTGGACAGTGTGTCTGGGTTGTGTTTGGATGTGTCTCTGGGTTGTGTTTGGATGTGTCTTTGGGTTGTGTTTGGATGTGTCTCTGGGTTGTGTTTGGATGTGTCTCTGGGTTGTGT
>NC_135816.1:10489277-10549277 GCF_964213995.1 Mustelus asterias | reverse complement strand
CTCTCGTAGCAACCATTTCAGCCGTTGGAAATAGCCTCTGAGAGTCCACCCTATCCAGACCCCTCAACATCTTGTAAACCTCTATCAGGTCACCTCTCATCCTTCGTCTCTCCAGGGAGAAGAGACCAAGCTCCCTCAACCTATCCTCATAAGGCATGCCCCCCAATCCAGGCAACATCCTTGTAAATCTCCTCTGCACCCTTTCAATGGCTTCAACATCTTTCCTGTAATGAGGTGACCAGAACTGCGCGCAGTACTCCAAGTGGGGTCTAACCAGGGTCCTATAAAGCTGCAGCATTATCTCCCGACTCCTAAACTCAATCCCTCGATTAATGAAGGCTAGTACGCCATACGCCTTCTTGACCGCATCCTCCACCTGCGAGGCCGATTTAAGAGTCCTATGGACCCGGACCCCAAGGTCCTTCTGATCCTCTACACTGCTAAGAATGGTACCCTTCATTTTATACTGCTGCTCCATCCCATTGGATCTGCCAAAATGGATCACTACACACTTATCCGGGTTGAAGTCCATCTGCCACTTCTCCGCCCAGTCTTGCATTCTATCTATGTCTCGCTGCAACTTCTGACATCCCTCCAAACTATCCACAACACCACCTACCTTGGTGTCGTCAGCAAACTTACCAACCCATCCCTCCACTTCCTCATCCAGGTCATTTATGAAAATGACAAACAGCAAGGGTCCCAGAACAGATCCCTGGGGCACTCCATTGGTCACTGACCTCCATGCAGAGAAAGACCCCTCCACAGCCACTCTCTTCCTTCTGCAGGCAAGCCAGTTCTGGATCCACAAGGCAACAGCCCCTTGGATCCCATGCCCTCTCACTTTCTCAAGAAGTCTTGCATGGGGGACCTTATCGAACGCTTTGCTGAAGTCCATATAGACCACATCCACCGCTCTTCCTTCGTCAATGTGCTTGGTCACATTTTCAAAGAACTCAACCAGGCTCGTAAGGCACGACCTGCCCCTGACAAAGCCGTGCTGACTACTTTTGATCATACTAAACTTCTCTAGATGATCATAAATCCTGTCTCTCAGGATCCTCTCCATCAACTTACCAACCACTGAGGTTAGACTCACCGGTCTAACACACTCACACACACACACTCACACACACACACACACTCACACACACACACATTCACACACACACACTCACACTCACTCACACACACTCACTCACACGCTCACACACACACACTCACACACACACTCAGACACACTCACACATACACACACACACACTCACACACTCCCTAACACACACACTCACACATACACACACACTCCCTAACACACACACTCACTCACTCACACACACTCACTCACACACTCACACACACACTCACACAGACACACACTTACACAGACACACACATTCACACATGCACACTCACACACACACTCACACACACACTCACACATACTCACACTCACACACATACTCACACACACTCTCACACACACTCTCACACACGCTCACACACTCTCACACACGCTCACACACACGCACACTCACGCACACACTCACACACACACTCAGACACGCTCACACATACTCACACACTCCCTAACACACACACTCACACATACACACACACTCCCTAACACACACACTCACTCACTCACACACACTCACTCACACATACACTCACTCACACACTCACACACACACTCACACAGACACACACTTACACAGACACACACATTCACACATGCACACTCACACACACACTCACACACACACACACACTCACACACACACACATTCACACACACACACTCACACTCACTCACACACACTCACTCACACACACTCACACACACTCACACACACTCACATTCACACACACTCACACACTCATACTCACTCATTCACACACACACACACTCACTCACTCGCACACACACACACACTCACTCACTCGCACACACACACTCACACACACACACGCTCACTCACTCGCACACACTCTCACATTCACTCACACACACTCTCACACACCCTCATACACACACACACACACACACTCACACACACTCTCACACACCCTCATACACACACACACACACTCACACACACACTCACACACTCACACACTCACACATACACTCACAAACACATACACACTCACACACACAGACAACACACACACACACTCACACACACACTCATACACAGTCACACACACTCACACACACCTCACACACACACTCAGACACACACACACACTAACACACACACTCACACACATTCTCTAACCCACACACCCACGCACACATCCACTCACACACACTCACACACTCACAGACACTCACACACACACTCACTGACACTCACACTTGCACACATACTCACACACACACACGCTCACTCACTCACACGCTCACTCACACACACTCTCAAACACCCTCACACACACACACTCATACGCATTCTCTAACCCACACACTCACACACACATCCACTCACACACACTCACACACTCACAGACACTCACACACACACACTCACACACACTCACACTCCCTCACACACACACTCACTGACACTCACACATGCACACATACTCACACACACACACACGCTCACTCACACACACACTCACACACACTCTCAAACACCCTCACACACACACACTCATACACACTCACACACACACACGCTCACTCACTCGCACACACACTCACATTCACTCACACACACTCTCACACACACACACACTCACACACTCACACACACACTCACACACACACTCACAAACACATACACACTCACACTCACACACACAGACAACACACATACACACTCTCACACACACACTCATACACAGTCACACACACTCGCACACACCTCACACATACACTCAGACACACACACACACTAACACACACACTCACACACATTCTCTAACCCACACACCCACACCCACATCCACTCACACACACTCACACACTCACACACACACTCACAAACACATACACACTCACACACACAGACAACACACATACACACTCTCACACACACACTCATACACAGTCACACACACTCACACACACCTCACACACACACTCAGACACACACACACACACTAACACACACACTCACACACATTCTCTAACCCACACACACACACACACACACACACACACTCACTCACACACTCACACACACACACACTCACTCACACACACTCACTGACACTCACACATGCACACATACTCACACACACGCTCACTCACTCACACACATACTCACACACACACACTCTCAAACACCCTCACACACACACACTCATGCACATTCTCTTACCCACACACCCACACACACATCCACTCACACACACTCACACACTCACAGACACACACTCACACACACACTCACACACACACACTCACTGACACTCACACATGCACACATACTCACACACACACACACGCTCACTCACTCACTCACACACACACTCGCTCACACACTCTCAAACACCCTCACACACACACACTCATACACATTCACACACACACTCACATCCACTCAAACACAGACACATACACTCAAACACACACGCTCACACACACACACACTCACAAACATATACACACTCACACTCACAAACACACACACTCACACACACACACACACTCACACACACAGACAACACTCATACACAGTTACACACACCTCACACACACACACTCACACACACTCTCTAACACACACACCCACACACACATACACTCACACACACACTCACATCTCTCACACACACACTCACATCTCTCACACACACACTCACATCTCTCACACAGACACACACACACACTCACATCTCTCACACGCACACACACACACTCACACACACTGTCACACACACACACACACACACTCACAGTCACACACACACACACACACTCACACACTGATCTCCTAGGCAGCCATACTGCAAAAGGCAATAATCATGAACCAATCCAATGGGAAGTCCGTGTTTTCCAACATCCTCTTCGGGCATAGTAAAAGCAACGTCGCCATGACACCACTTCCACGTGGCTATCACTTCCCCATGTATTGTAAAGGATTGTTTCTTTCGCACCATACGGATAAAACATACCATACATCGAGACGGAAAGGAGAGGGTGCAGAATGTAGTGGTACAGTCATAGCTCGGGTGTAGAGAAAGATCAACTTAATATATGGCAGGTCCATTTAAAAGTCTGATGGCAGCAGGGAAGAAGCTGTTCTTGTGTCGGTTTTGTATCTTTTTCCCGACGGAAGAATTTTCCAATTTTCAGAAAGACCCATCTGGTTCACTAATGTCCTTTAGGGAAGGAAATCTGCCGTCCTTACCCGGTCTGGCCTACATGTGACTCCAGAGCCACAGCAATGTGGTTGACTCTCAACTGCCCTCTAAACAAGTGCAAATAGGGATGGGCAATGAATGCTGGCCCAGCCAGCGACGCCCATGTCCCATGAATGAATAAATCGAAAATAGCCCCAGATGACCTGGTGGTAATTTAACCTGAGGATCACCACAACCCAGGGGTAAGGTTTGAGAAGGCAGTGCTTTCATGTTTAACCTCGCTGTTATGGGGATTAAACCCACACTGTTGGTGTCACTCTGCATCACAAACCAGCTGTCCAGCCATCTGAGCTAACCCTCCCTTACAGCATGGTACCAGCAGGAGGGTCATACCATTGATTTCCCCGCTACTGTTGCTCTGCTTCTGTGGCTGCTGGAAGTTCCCTTCTTTCTCTGTGTCTCTCTGTGTTTCTGTCGCTCTCCCCCTTGTCACACACGCTTTCTCCCTCTGCCTTTCTTATACTTTGCTGACCTTTATGGTGTCTCTCTCTTTCTCTCTCTCTCTCTCTCTCCGTGGATACCTCTTTCTCTCTTATTGTCGGATTCCTCTTCCCATGTCTCTTTTAAAACATCTCATTGTTTCACCTTCAGTCTCTCTCAAGGTGGTGAAACACGCCCAAGCTCGAGTTTCAAAGGATAATAAATAGGAGGCTAGAAGCTCCTGTCATTTACACAGAAGCTTTTGCAAAACACCTTCCTGCGTGGCATTGGGTGAAGGCACAAGATTGAGTTACCGATTCAAACTCATCCTTAACTGCAAGTTCAATCCACTGCTGCAATTGGCCAGGTATTCCCTCGAGAGACCTCACTCCCATTGGGCGTGACAGGGACGGGAGGGGGACTGCGTGCCCCCTCGGAAGGGAAGTTGGCAGTTGGCCAGAAGCTGACATGACCAGAGGAAGCCCATCCTGCAACCATAATACACCAGAGCTCAGTAGTGGGCACTGCCAGGACTGTAAGTAAGAAAGAGGGTGACACCCATATGGTAAGAAGTCTAACAACACCAGGTTAAAGTCCAACAGGTTTATTTGGTAGCAAAAGCACTAGCATCTCCACATCATGACACCCATATGGTACCAGGGATAAAGAACTTTTCCAGTTACATGGAGAAAGTGAAGTAGTTGGGATTTCTCTCCACAGCGCCGAGAGGCTGTGGTGTATCCTGCTCACCCTATTAACCATGTAGCACAATGGTCAATGTTGCTTAGCATTAATATCTGGCTACTTCTTTACCCCCAAGGGTGGCACGGAGTGGCACAGTGGTTAGCACTGGAACATGGCAGCCACTTAGGGCACAGCAGGATCCCACAAGAAGCAACATCGTGTTGAGCAGTGAAATTGTTTTTTTGCATAGTGCTGTTGGTTGGAGGGTAAATGTTGAGCCAGGACATCCGCCCCTTTCGGTGGCACAGTGGGTTAGCACTGCTGCCTCTCAGCGCCAGGGACCCGGGTTCAATTCCCAGCTTGGGTAACTGTCGGTGCGGAGTCTGCACGTTCTCCCCGTGTCTGTGTGGGCTTCCTCTGGGTTCTCCATTTTCCTCCCACAGCCTGAAAGACGTGCTGGTTAGGTGCATTGGCCTTGCTAAATTCTCCCTCAGTGTTACCCGAACAGGTGCCGGAGTGTGGCGACTAGGGGATTTTCACAGTGACTTCATTGCAGTGTTAATGTAAGCCTACTTGTGGCACTAATAAATGAACTTTCTTTGAACAGTGGTGTGGGTATTGGATATCTACCCCAGAGCAACTGAAACTAACACTGTGGGGGCATCCGGAAAAAGGACCCTAGCTCATCGTAGCCGGGGGCTGGTCACCTCTGACCTCACGGGAGTTCCTTCCTGCCAAAGGGGTCATCGTTACATCCATTCTAAGCTCATACAAAAGAAGCAACAATGCAAACCCCAAGATAAAGTTGCTGATCAATGGGACAAAGTTAATGAAGAAAATGTGAGATTTTTTCACGTTAAGCCCATGGGTTGGACCTATCCAGTCATCGCCTGTGGTACAAACAGCAGTTACAAAGTGAAGGTGACGTTGGAAGTTCATATCTACCTTCACGTCAGGTCCCTAAGGCAGCCAAACAATCATTGGCAGACCCAGTTAGTGATCTGATTTTTCACATCTACTGGTCTCTCCGTGGAGACTGAAATCCTATTATTCGAATAGAAGAATCCCACACCACTCTCCCCGAAAGTGCAAAAGGCACATTGAATGTAACTTACTTTTTAAATTAGGTCAGGTTCAAGAGCAGCAGTGAGCCAGTCACAAGTGAAGCCTTAAATCTTGCATTTACATAGCACCTTTTATGACCTCCGGCCATCCCGAAGCACTTTACAACCAATTAAATATTTCTGACGTATTGTCCCTATTGTAATGTAGTTAGCACACTAACCAATCAGCACACGGCAAGCTCCCATGAACCAGAACATGATAATAAAAACAGCCGTGGTCGGAATAACAATACCACAGGAGACTTGCCTCAGTATCCTCTCAATACCGTTAATTCTTCCTCTGACATTTACTTATCACAGTGGGTTAGCACTGCTGCCTCACAGCGCCAGGGACCCGGGTTCGATTCCCGGCTTGGGTCACTGTCAGTGTGGAGTCTGCACATTCTCCCTGTGTCTGCCTGGGTTTCCTCCGGGTGCTCCGGTTTCCTCCCACAGTCTGAAAGACGTGCTGGTTAGGGTGCATTGGCCATGCTAAATTCTCCCCCAGTGTACCCGAACAGGCGCCGGAGTGTGACGACTAGGGGAATTTCACAGTGACTTCATTGCAGCGTTAATGTAAACTTACTTGTGACACTAATAAATAAACTAAACTTGTGCACTGTACAGTCCCTTTAAGGCTTGATTATGAACAGCACAGTGCTTTCCGGATTGTTCTGTGGCTGTGAACCCACGCAGCTTAGTGACAAAGCATGAGCCAAAAACAGAAAATGCTGGAAAATCTCAGCAGGTCTGACGGCATCTGTGGAGAGAGAAACAGAGCCAACGTTTCAAGTCTGGGTAATCCTTCATCAGAGAACGTGATAATGGCTAGCTAATCCTTTTTTATTGATGCTGGTTGAGGGAGAAATATTGGCAAGGACACGGGAGAGAACTCCCCTGCGCGTCTTTGAAAGAGTGGCTGAGGGATCTTGCACATTCACCTGACAACGCAGATGGGACCTCAGTTCCAATGTGACGGGGAGGAATTTTCCCATCCCGCCCACCCACAGGAATCGCAGCGGGCGCGAGGTGGACCATGCAAAGGTGCATTGACCTCAGGAGGGATTTTCCAGTTTTGGAGTGAGCGCAGCTGGAAAATCCCACCCGATGTGTCTATGATACCATTATGTCAGGCCATTCATGGAGAGGAAATGACCTTACAATAAGACTAACAGCAGAGTCTATTGAAAAAGAGTCGCTACGAACTACAGCAAAAAGAACTCATGGCCGGAACTACAGCAAAATCTTGGAATAACAGCAGGGTGGTTTTGCTGGTGAAATATAGGGAGTGGAGGATAACTGCACGATGCAAACTGTTTGAGTAAAACCAATGCCACTCATTGACAACGTGGAGGGGGAGACGGAGGCCTCGTGGTATTATCGCTAGACTATTAATCCAGAAACTCAGCTAATGTTCTGGGGGACCTGGGTTCGAATCCCACCACGGCAGATGGTGAAATTTGAATTCAATAAGAATATGGAATTAAGAATCTACTGATGACCATGAAACCATTGTCGATTGTCAGAAAAACCCATCTGGCTCACTAATGTCCTTTAGGGAAGGAAATAATGAACAAAGAAAAGTACAACACAGGGACAGACCCTTTGGTCCTCCAAGCCTGTGTCGATCATGATGCCTTAACTAAAAGAAAAACCTTCTGCCATTACTTGGTCCGTATCCCTCTATTCCCTCCCTATTCATGTACCAATCCAGATGGCTCCTGAATGTTGCTAATGTGCCTGCTTCCACCACCTCCTCTGGCAGCGCGTTCCAGGCACCCACCACTCTCTGCATGAAAAGCTTCTCCCACACATCTCGCTTAAACTTTCCCCTCTCACCTTGAAAAAGGAAATCCGCCATCTTTACCTGATCGGGCCCACATGTGACTCCAGAGCTGTGGCAATGTGGTTGACTTTCAACTGCCCTCAGGCAACGAGGGATGGGCAATAAATGCTGGCCCAGCCAGGGACACCCATGTTCCACGAATGAATTTCAAAACAAAGCGAGGCCAATGGTGAAAATGATCCAATCATCTGACAGCACTGTCACTATATGCAGCTCAATAAATGCTGACCTTCCAGGGACACACGCATCCCGAGAATGAATTTTAACCGTGTCAGATCACATGATGATGGATGGGATTTTCCGATTTTGGGGCGAGCGCAGCTGAAAAATCCTGCCCAAACTCAACGGAACTTTACGTCGTCCGCCTGTTATCCCGCCCGAAATGGGAAAATTCCCCCCAATAGCTCTGATTTTTCCAGACGTGTAATCCCGGCCTGGCATCGGAACGTTGAGGAAATGTAGGACATGTCCCCTCAGTTCCCTGGTTAATCACTGTCAGGCACACAAGGCTTTAGTGGTCATAGAGTCATAGAGGTTTACAGCACAGAAACAGGCCCTTCGGCCCAACTAGTCCATGCCGCCCTTTTTATAAACACTATGCTAGTCCCAATTGCCCACATTTGGCCCATATCCCTCTATACCTATCTTATGCATGTAACTGTCTAAATGCTTTTTAAAAGATAAAATTGTACCCTCCTCTGCTGCTACCTCTGGCAGTTTGTTCCAGACACTCACCATCCTCTGTGTGAAAAAATTGCCCCTCTGGACACTTTTGTATCTCTCCCCTCTCACCTTAAACCTATGCCCTCTAGTTTTAGACTCCCCTACCTTTGGGAAAAGATATTGACTATCTAGCTGATCTGTGCCCCTCATTATTTTATAGACCTCTATAAGATCACCCCTCAGCCTCCTACGCTCCGGAGAAAAAAGTCCCAGTCTATCCAGTATCTCCTTATCACACAAGGTTATCAGCCAACTTTAGGGAAACCACAAACAAGCAAGGCCCTTCTGTATCCAGTTCCCATTCCAAGCAAATAGAACGATAGTGGAGGTCATTTGGCCCATCTTGTCCAGGCCAGCCCGAGGACACCCCTTTCTGATCCCACCTTCCTGCGCCCAGCCTAGAGCCATCTAGCTTACAGCACTGAAGGTGCAGATGCATGGGTTGGGGGGGGGGCCGTGGCTTCGCTCGCTTGCCTCCCATCTCCAACCGAGCACGCTGACTAGTTGGAGTGACCCAACCGGTGCCCCACAGCTTGGGGTGCCTCACCCTGCAATGATGCTGTCATGTGTTTGGCTTGTCTGGTGGAGTGGGTCTTGTAATTATTACTCTGAGTCACCACAGTCACCTGTCCTGATGCTGCCAATCAGCGTGGCCAGCAGTGGAATGGTTAAATATCAACATACTTTCGGGGAAGAGGATGAGGTTTCATCCCCCCACTTCCCCCTCCTCCCCCCCCCCACACTCCCCCCCCCCCCACTCCCCCCCCCCCCCCCCCCCCCCCCGGCCACCCCCACCCTCACCTCCACCCCTGAGTCAAAGTCAAACCATTGCAAAGTGTTGCAATCTGAAAAGCCCCGTTATGGTTTTCCTCCACACGAGGGTTTAATAGCGGTTGGAAGTACAACCGAGCGCAAACAAAACATTCTCTGTTCTTTCCCCCAGAATGAATATCTCACTGCCGCCTGAATAAACAAATGGACAAGCTTCGCCAGGTTTCTATGGACAATTACATCCATTTAACTGTCAGAAACAGCCAGGCTGAGCACAGGACACAACTCCAAACAGGACTTTTCTGAGGAGCCGGTAAGTTTGCCCACTTAAACGTGGTGTTATTTGGCTGCGGTTCCTATGACCTCATGGTGTCTCTCCACATTCCTCACTCTTCACTTGTCACAGTTCATTCCACATTATAACAGGAACGCAGAGGCACTGGAGATGCTGCACCAGAGCCTGACACCAGAACTGAGGGGTTACACCAATCGGAAAGATTGAACAGGTTGGGGCTCTTTCCTCCAGAAACTAAAATACTGCAGGATGGGGGCGGGGGTGGCGATGGGGCAATGGTGACATAGAATCCCTACAGTGCAGAAGGAGACCATTTGGCCCATTGAGTCTGCACCAACCATAATCCCACCCATGCCCTATCCCCATAACCCCATGCATTTACCCTAGCTGGTCCCCCTGACACTAAGGGGCAATTTAGCATGGCCAATCCACCTAACCCACACATCTTTGGACTGAGAGGAAATCGGAGCATCCGGAGGAAACCCACGCAGATACGGGGAGAATGTACAAACTCCACACGGACAATGACCCGAGCTGGGATTTGAACCCAGGTCCCTGGCTCTGTGAGGCTGCAGTGCTAGCCACTGTGCCACTGTGCCACCCATATGAGGTCTTTAAGATTGCACTAGGATGTTGTAATATCTGAGAAGAGATGTTTCCTCCTGTGGATGAGGTCAAACCTGGGGACTGCAAAAGTAAAATAGTCCCAATCAACCCAACAGGGAATACAGGAGAAACTGAGAAGGATCACAACAGGGAACTCGCCACCACAGCGAGTGGTTGAGGGGAATTGTGTGGATACTTTTAAGGGAAGCTTAAGGGAGATGGTGCACGACTGTTACGGCAAGAAAGCAATAAAAGGATAAGCTGATGGGGGAGAGGGAGATGGGAAAGGTTTGTGTGGAGAATAAATGCTGCCATGGAGCATTTATCCTCCACACAACAGGAGGGGGTTGGCGGAGGTGTTGGTATTGTGGTGATGTCATTCGACTCTGAGTGTAAAGGACCCGGGAAATGCTGTGGGGACACTGGCTCAGATCAAACACGCAGCTGGGGAATTTACATTCAATGATTAAAAAAAGGAAGTGAGGTCAGAGAGGGAATGGGTGACCACCAGTCAGAATAAGGGGAGCAGGCGGGGGGGGCAAGTTTCTTCCCATCTACCCTATCAGTGTCACTTATAGGGCCCGATTTTACCAATCGGAGCCTAAAGGCGGGATCTGGGCGGAATACGGATCCGAGCCCGGAATCCTCTTTCCAGCGCGCCCATACGCGTTTTGCCGGCTCCAGTCCGATCCGCGCGGTGGGCGGGGCTTAGCGCTGCCGGAACGATCAGAGCTCTGAACTGCGCAGTTCGAAAAAAATCTGAAGCAGCGCGCCCGGGCCGGGGGAAAAAAGCAGAGAGAGCGGCTCTCTGACACAGACCATGGCGGGGGCAAGGGGGGGGGGGGGGGGGGGAGGCGGTGGGGGGGGGGGGGGGGGGGCGTGGGGTGGGGGGGGGGGGGAGAGGTGTGTGACTGATCATCCCCTGGGATAGGGGGGTGGGGAGGAGAGGGGGTGTGACCGATCATCCCCTGGGATGGGGGGGTGGGGAGGAGTGGGGGTGTGACCGATCATCCCCTGGGATGGGGGGGTGGGGAGGAGTGGGGGTGTGACGTATCATCCTCTGGTGGGGGGGCCGCTGCCACTCTGCGGCCGATCGGTGGGGAGGGAGGGGGCAGGGGGTTCCACTATGGTGAACAGTGACAGTCGTGGTGTTTGAAGTATGCGGCCACTCCGGAGAGGAGGGATTCATTCCTCCGGTGGGGGAGGAGGGATCGGCCGCAGAGTGGCAGCAGAACCCCCTATCCCCTCCCCCCCTACCGATCGGCCACAGAGTGGCAGCGCCCCCGCCCCCCCCCCCCCCCCCCTCTCCCCGGCAAGAGGATGATACGTCACACCCCCTCTCCTCCCACCTCCCCCCCTCCCCCAGGGGATGATCGGTCATACCCCCTCCCCTCTCACCCCACTCCCCCCCCAGAGGATGACCTGGGTCAGGGAGCCGTTGCAGTCTCTGACCCCGCTCTTCGGAGGCTGCAGCGGCGACTTCGGATTTTTATTCGGCAGGTCGATTAGAGCGCGGATCCGCATCGGAACAGAAGACGGTAAAGTGGGATTTGGCGGTAGAGTTGGGCGCGCGGTTCATTCAGTCAATTTAAATGCATGCAAATACATTTAAATCATCGGGCCGCCCGATTCGGGTGTCAGTAAAGCCGTGATCTGCGCGGAATCGGGTGCAGATCGCGGTATAGGCCCGACGCCCAACTTTACCGCGATTTCGCGCCCGAAAACAGGCACGAAGTTTTGGTAAAATCGGGCCCATAGTTTTGTACACCTCGATCAGGTCCCCCCTCAGCCTTCTCTGCTCAAAGGAAAACAACCTCAGTTGAAGAGGAACTTCTTCACCCAAAGGGTTGTGAATCTGTGGAATTCCCTGCCCAGTGAAGCAGTTGAGGCTACCTCATTGAATGTTTTTAAGGCAAGGATAGATACATTTTTGAACAGTAAAGGAATCAAGGGTTATGGTGAGCGGGTGGGTAAGTGGAGTTGAGTCCACAAAAAGATCAGCCATGATCTTATTGAATGGCGGAGCAGGCTCGAGGGGCAAGATGGCCGACTCCTGCTCCTAGTTCTTATGTTCTTATGTTCTGAACAGCCTCTCTTCATAGCTGAAACCCTGCAGCCCAGGCAACATCCCTGGTGAATCTCCTCCACATCCTCTCTAGTGTAATCACATCCGTCCTATAGTGGTGACCAGAACTGCACACAGTATTCCAGCTGTGGCCTAACCTGTGTTTTATAAAGCTCGTCGTACCCTCCCTGCTCTTACATAGAAGCATAAAAAACTCAAAGCAGGAATAGGCCATTCAGCCCTTCGAGCCTGCTCCACCATTTATTTTGATCATGACTGATCATCAAATTCAATATCCTGATCCCCCTTCCCCCCCATATAAGAACATAAGAACTAGGAGCAGGAGTAGGCCACCTGGCCCCTCGAGCCTCCTCCGCCATTCAATAAGATCATGGCTGATCTTTTTGTGGACTCAGCTCCACTTACCCGCCCGCTCACCATAACCCTTAATTCCTTTACTGTTCAAAAATGTATCTATCCTTGCCTTAGAAACATTCAATGTGGTAGCCTCAACTGCTTCACTGGGCAGGGAATTCCACAGATTCACAACCCTTTGTGTGAAGAAGTTCCTCCTCAACTCAGTCCTAAATCTGCTTCCCCTTATTTTGAGGCGGTGCCCCCTAGTTCTAGTTTCACCCGCCAGTGGAATCAACTTCCCTGCTTCTATCTTATCTATTCCCTTCATAATCTTATATGTTTCTATAAGATCTCCCCTCATTCTTCTGAATTCCAATGAGTATAGTCCCAGTCTACTCAGTCTCTCCTCATAAGCCAACCCTCTCAACTCCGGAATCAACCTAGTGAATCTCCTCTGCACCCCCTCCAGTGCCAGTATATCCTTTCTCAAGTAAGGAGGCCAAAACTGTACACAGTACTCCAGGTGTGTCCTCACTAGCACCTTATACAGCTGCAACATAACCTCGCTGTTTTTAAACTCCATCCCTTTAGCAATAAAGGACAAAATTCCATTTGTCTTCTTAATTACCTGCTGCACCTGCAAACCAACTCCTTGAGATTCCTGCACTAGGACACCCAGGTCCTTCTGCACAGCAGCATGCTGCAACTCTTTACCATTTAAATAAAGTCCATTTTACTGTTATTCCTACCGAAATGGATGACCTCACATTTACCAACATTGTACTCCATCTGCCAGACCCTCGCCCACTCATTTAGACTATCTATATCCCTTCGCAAACTTTCAGCATCCTCTGCACACTTTGCTTTGCCACTCAGCTTAGTGTCATCTGCGAATTTTGACACACTACACTTGGTCCCCAACTCCAAATCATCTATGTAAATCGTAAACAATTGCGATCCCAACACTGATCCCTGAGGCACACCACTAGTCACTGATCACCAACCAGAAAAACACCCATTTACCTCCACTCTTTGTTTTCTATTAGTTAACCAATCCTCTATCCATGCAAATACATTACCCGTAACATTGTGCACCTTTATCTTATGTAGCAGCCTTTGGTGCGGCACCTTGTCAAATGCCTTCTGAAAATCCAGATACACCACATCCACAGGTTCCCCATTGTCCATTGTGACTGTAATGTTCTCAAAGAATTCCACCAGATTAGTCAAACATGACCTGCCCTTCATGAACCCATGCTGCGTCTTACCAATGGGACAATTTATATCCAGACGTCTCTCTATTTCTTCCTTGATGATAGATTCAAGCATTTTCTCTACTACAGAAGTTAAGCTAACCTGCCTATAGTTACCCGCCTTTTGTCTACTTCCTTTTTTAAACAGTGGCGTCACATTTGCTGTTTTCCAATCTGCAGGAACCACCCCAAAGTCCAGCGAATTTTGGTAAATTACCAGTAGTGCGTTTGCTATTTCCCTCGCCATCTCCCACCATATCCCTTGACCCCTTTAGCCCCAAGAGCTATATCTAATTTCTTCCTGAAATCACACAACATTTTGGCCTCAACTACTTTCTGTGGTAGTGAATTCCACACATTCACATCCTCTGGGTGTGAAGAAATTTCTCTTGATTTCAGTCCCACTCCCGGGACTTGAGCACAGAATTTAAGGCTGACACTGGAGGGCAGTGTTGTGGGAGTGCTGCACTGTACCACCATGCCCGAAATTAGAACTGAATATTTTGATTGACCACATCCTGTCCTTGGTCATTTGTGATGAGGCATCCTCAATCGATGGTGTGTGGGACATCCCCCTCGGAGAGATCCTTTGTTCAACCTCCAACCATCCAAATGTGCCAAGCTGCTACACCACCCAACCCACCTCAGAGGAGAAATCCGCAATAATCAAGTCCACTACATCTGGCATGAGCAATTAGTTTTCCGTGCTAATCCTCAGATAGAATATAAAAGCAGGGATGTCTTGATGCACCTGTACAGGGCATTGGTGAGGCCGCAGCTGGAATACTGTGTGCAGTATTGGTCCCCTTATATGAGGAAGGATATATTGGCATTGGAGGGAGTGCAGAGAAGGTTCACCAGGTTGATACCGGAGATGAGGGGTTTGGATTATGAGGAGAGGCTGAGGAGATTGGGTTTGTACTCGTTGGAGTTTAGAAGGATGAGGGGGGATCTTATGGAGACTTATAAGATAATGCGGGGGCTGGATAGGGTGGAGGCGGAGAGATTCTTTCCACTTAGTAAGGAAGTTAAAACTAGAGGACACAGCCTCAAAATAAAGGGGGGTCGGTTTAAGACAGAGTTGAGGAGGAACTTCTTCTCCCAGAGGGTGGTGAATCTCTGGAATTCTCTGCCCACTGAGGTGGTGGAGGCTACCTCGCTGAATATGTTTAAAGCGCGGATGGATGGATTCCTGATCGGTAAGGGAATTAAGGGTTATGGGGATCAGGCGGGTAAGTGGTACTGATCCACGTCAGATCAGCCATGATCTTATTGAATGGCGGGGCAGGCTCGAGGGGCTAGATGGCCTACTCCTGCTCCTATTTCTTATGTTCTTATGTTCTTATGAACCATTAGATTCCCTTCGTGAGCAGAGCTGAGAAGTCTATCCAAAACAAGAATAAAAGAACAAAATAGAAATATTCCAAGGCTTTTATTGAATTATGGGCATGGAGCACAGATGGAGGTCACCCAGATCCCCCTAAATGTCCCAAAATTGGCCTTTCTACATGTTCTTTTCTTTTAATTAATTCACAGGATGTGGGTGCCGCTGTCTCTGCCAGCATTTATTACCCATCCCTAATTGCCCCTGGGAAGGTGGTGGTGAGCTGCCGCCTTGAACCACTGCAGTCCATGTGGTGTAGGTACACCCACAGTGCTATTAGGGAAGGAATTCCAGGATTTTGACCCAGCGACTGCAAAGGAACGGCGATAGATTTCCAAGTCAGGCTGCTGAATGACTTGGAGAGAACTTCCAGGAGGTGGTGTTCCCAGGTATCTGCCGTCCTTGTCCTTCTAGATGGTAGTGGTCATGGATTTGAATGGTGCTGTCTTGGTGAGTTCCTGCAGTATATCTTATCATAGAAATCATAGAAACCCTACAGTACAGAAAGAGGCCACCTGGCCCATCGAGTCTGCACCGACCACAATCCCAAGATGGTACACACAGCTGCTACTGTGCATCAGTGGTGGAGGGATTGAATGTTTGTGGAAGGGATGCCAATCAAGTGGGCTGCTTTGTCCTGGATGTGTTGAGCTTTTTGAGTGTTTTTGGAGCTGCACCCATCCAGGCAAGTGGGGAGTATTCCATCACACTCCTGACTTGTGCCTTGTAGATGGTGGACAGACTTTGGGGAGTCAGGAGTTGAGTTACTTGCTGCAGGATTTTAGCTTCTGACTTGCTCATGTAGCCACAGTGTTTACATGGCTAGTCCAGTTCAGTTTCTGGTCAGTGGTAACCCCCAGGTTGTCGATAGCCTGTTTAGACATGTCCCATTTTCCTACCCCTCTACGTTCTTCCATTTTGAATACCCGTCTCGATCTCATGTCAAAGAGATGTTGTAGTCTCTGTCTCAGCAGCAACTTGTGGGAAAGCTCCAATGACTCTCTGACCTAATTTAAACTCTGGAGACGTGAACGGATTTTAATTGAGTTTAATTTTTGCCCAGATCTGTGTGTACGAAACGTCCTTCCACCTTCACCCCCCTTAGTCCTCCTTTCTCTCATCCAGGCTGATTGATGCTGTTATTGGAAAGGAGTTGGTTTGCTGCCCGTGATAATATTTGTCATATTCATTTGTGAGCCTAGTTTGGTTTTTAAGAGCGCGTTTAACCTTTACAGGATCGCAGTTGAGTTGAGGGAAAGCGATAGGTCGTATACCTGCAGAGCAGACGACAATCAGTGCTGTTCGAGACCGAATTAAGGACATGAAGTTTATCAAGGGAAGGAAATGACTTCTTAAAAATAACATTCCAATCCTGCCATTTGGTTTGAGTTTGAAATTTATGGGTTTCATTATGTACTTTCCATAAAGTGTGCCCAGATGTTCGCATACTGCTGCAGAGTATTTAATCCGCTATTTAACTAGATTATAAACGGCCGTACCTCCAGCCTCCCCGTTCAAGCACAGTTTGGGTGCCTGTTTCCAAAGTGTTGCTCAATTAGTTCGACCCTTGTACCCCATGGACATCCACATTACATCAAATCGGCTTTGGCTGTTTTCTGGCTGCAATCCATCCCCTCCAGGAGACAACAGCCGTCAGTTAACAACACCATGGACTGCACAAGAACGGGACAATACACTGCTACAGGGCCCATAGAGTCCCCTCCTCCGCAGCCCTGGTACAGTCTGCCCTGACGTGGCTTCTATCCCAGGGTTGCCAATCCTCCAAGATTGGCCTGGGGTCTCCTGGAATTGAAGATCAGCCTCCAAGACACTGCTGTTTGCCACCCCTGAAGACAAATCATCGGGCCATTAAAAACCATTTCTAAAAATAATGTTCTTTCAACATTTATCGTTCCCAGATATAGAAATATTTGAAAATGAAGTGAAAAAAGGCTTTTCCAAAGCATCCCCACAGTGCAGAAAGAGGCCATTCAGCCCATCGAGTCTGCACCGACTCTCTAAAAGAACATCCCACGCAGGCCTTCACCCCCTCCCTATCCCCGTAACCCCGCATATTTATCATGGCTAATCTACTTAAGCAAACATCTTTGGACACTAAGGGGCAATTTAGCACGGCCAATCCACCTAACCCACACATCTTTAGAATGTGGGAGGAAACCGAAGCACCCGGAGGAAACCCACGCAGACACGGGGAGAATGTGCAGACTCCACACAGACAGTGACCCAAGCCGGGAATTGAACCCGGGTCCTGGGCGCTGTGAGGCAGCAGAGCTGACCACTGTGCCACTGTGCTGACATTTAAGCATCATCCGATTGGGTAATGAGTCTTATTGTTTTCTAATCAGTGTCGGAAGGTCAGTGCGTCATAAGACCAAAAAAGAAAACGCTGGAAAATCTCAGCGGGTCTGGCAGCATCTGTAAGGAGAGAAAAGAGCTGACGTTTCGAGTCCAAACGACCCTTTGTCAAAGCTAAAAGGCATAGAAAGTGGGAGATATTTATACTGCAGGGGGAGGGAATGAAGGATGAGTCATAGCCACAAAAACAAGGGGAAAGGCTAAGAGGTGCAAATAGCTGTCCATTGAGAGAATAGAAGGTGTGAATGGCCAAACGGCAGAGAAGCTGAAATCAGAGGTAGCCTACAGTATAAATATCTCCCACTTTCTATGCTTTTTAGCTTCGACAGAGGGTCAACTGGACTCGAAACGGGAGCTCTTTTCTCTCCTTACAGATGCTGCCAGACCTGCTGAGATTTTCCAGCGTTTTCTCTTTTGATTTCAGATTCCAGCATCCGCAGTAATTTGCTTTGATTCAGTATGTCACGAGGATGTGTGTGTTGGTCGATTAATGGCTGGAGGATGGGGACCAGTCATGCGATGAAACCTCCAGGAATGCATTGAGTCACAGTTTGTAACTCTGCTCTGACCACTCATTCCGGGGTGGGCGTGGTTTAGTGGTAATGTCATTGGACTAGTAATCCGGTAACCCAGACGAATGCTCTGGGGACATGGGTTCAAATCCCACCAAGGGCAGCTGGTGGAATTTAAATTCAGTTAATGACTCTGGAATTTACAACTAGTCTCAGTATTGGTGACCATGAAACTGTCGTTGATGCTTGCTAAAACCCATCTGGTTCCCTCATGCCCTTTAGGGAAGGAAATCTGGCATTCTTATCAGGTCTGGGATCTCTGTTACGCCGAATGTACCATGATGGTAAGTGGGAGCTTAGGGAGGGATTCTGGAGGGTTAGTCATTGGGAGCTTGGTGGCTTGGGGGAAATCAGAATGGGCAGGAGGAGCTAGGAAGGGTCGGGCGAGACAAGTCTGGAATGTGTTAATCTCACACTCCTACATCTCGTTGCAGTTTGCAGGGCAGTGTACATGTCAGGTTAGAATAAGTTCAGGTTCAGCTTTGATATCCTTCACGCGCCAAAGACTTAGGCTAACACTCCCAATGCAGTACTGAGGGAGTGCGGCACTGTCAGAGATGGCATCTGTCACATGATGTAAAAGATCCCATGGCCGCATCTGTCACAAGGGCAAGGTGTCCAAGGCTCGCATTTGTCTCTCAATAAAAATAAACAGATGATCTGATCATGATTAATGTGTTGTTTGTGTCGGGGGGGGGGGGGGGGGGGGGAGGTGGGGGGGGGGGGCGTAGTTTGCTGAGTGCAGCATCTCCCACATTGCAACATCGGTGAGGAGTTCCGGGATGCTAAATAAATGCAAATCTTTATGAAATGTCATTCAATCTGTCAGCTGAGACAAATAACTGGAGGACTCAGGTTTAAAATGATTGGTAAAAGAACCAGAGGCAAATTGGGAAAAATCTTTAATATGCAACCAATGTTTCAGGTTGGAGTGCACAGTGCGGAGGTCACGGATTCAATCACGGTCTTCAGGAGGAATTTGGGTATTTTGATTTGATTTGATTTATTATTGTCACATGTATTAACATACAGTGAAAAGTATTGTTTCTTGCGCGCTATACAGACAAAGCATACCGTTCATAGAGAAGGAAAGGAGAGAATGCAGAATGTAGTGTTACAGTCATAGCTGGGGTGTAGAGAAAGATCAGCTTAATGCAAGGTGGGTCCATGGGATAAATAACTTAAGGAGAAACTGTCATGCAAGGAAATGAATGTGGAACCTGCAGTTGAGTGTGACCAACTGGATTGATCCATTTAATTATTTATTATTTATTGGTGTCACAAGTGGGCTTACATTAACACTGCAATGAAGTTACTGTGAAAATCCCCTAGTCGCCACACTCCGGCGCCGGTTCGGGTACATTCAGGGAGAATTTAGCATGGCCAATGCGCCTAACCAGCACGTCTTTCGGACTGTGGGAGGAAACTGGAGCACCCGAAGGAAACCCACGCAGACACGGGGAGAATATACAGACTCCACATAGAGAGTGACAGTGACGGGAATTGAATGCGGGTCCCTGACGTTGTGAAGCAGCGGTGCTAACCACTGTGCCACCGTGCTATAAAAGAGCTAGCACACAAACCCGATGGGTCGAGTGATCGCTTTCCATGCCGCACTAATCCATGATTCATCAGAACATACAGAGCGGGATTTGAAGGCTTAAATATTCAAAGCTGCCACATCTCCCGTTTTTCAATCACAGCTGGGGATGTTTTCCCTATTTAACTGTGATTTACGGGCAGGCCATTTGGAAAGACGGTCCCAAACCGAGAGAGAATAAACAGAGTCCGGAAATCATTTGTCAGGAGAAAAGTAATGGTTCGTCTGAGAGACTTGAAGCTCTGGGTGGTTCGAGGAATGAACTGAAACAACACTAGTGCGGGAGACAGAGGGAGATAAGAACTGGACTTCGGCCTGTTTATATTCAACGCTATTTAAGGCATTCTTGTCCTTTTATCTTCTCAGTTGGCAAACTGTAAGAAAACACCCCTCCTCCCAAAAAGAACCCATACCATCCTGACTACATTCGAAATGTTCATGATTATCTGCGATTCTCTCCACTTGCAAATCAGACTCTGAGAAGTTTTACTTCCTTCGCAACCTGCACAGAAAAATTGAAC
Source organism: Mustelus asterias (assembly GCF_964213995.1). Lineage (NCBI taxonomy): Eukaryota > Metazoa > Chordata > Chondrichthyes > Carcharhiniformes > Triakidae > Mustelus > Mustelus asterias. Next base: position 10,528,324 of record NC_135816.1, on the reverse strand, counting down.
CAATGGAGTCTGGACAAATAATATCTCATTCCCACCTTGAAGAACAGGAGAAGGCCATTCAGCCCATCAAGTCTATTCTGCTATTCAATTCAATCACAGCCAATCTTACCTCAACTCAGTTTACCAAAATCTAAAGGCAGAATACTGTGGATACTGGAATCTGAACCAAACACTGGAAAATCTCAGCAGGTCTGACAGCATCTGTGGAGAGAGAATAGAGCCAACGTTTCGAGTCTGGATGATCCTTCATCAGAACTCCATTTGCCACCCTCCTTCCATAGCTCTTAACTCTGATGACAAAAAACCTGCAGCAATCTCATTATTGAAGGTTTCAACTGGCCTGCAGAATCTTTGAATGTTCGCAAGTGCTTAACATTATTCCTGCCTGTGCCTGAGTGCATCCTTAATCCAAGTGCTCAGATGGGTGCTATACAGGCAGCAACCACGCTCTCCCAGTGGCGCTGCTGAGTGACAGAACGGGTGATTGCCCCTGATTGGCCTGGATCTCTGGATGACGCGCGACACGATGTGTTGGGGCATCCTCGGAAAGAGGTGACCTGGGGCTCTCCAGGGGATCCGAGCGAGGGATATAAAATACTAAAAAGGGATTGGTAAAGTAAATGTCGACCAAACGTTTCCTCGTGTGGGGCAATCTCGAACAAGAGGTCACAGGTATAGGTTGAGAGGCGGGCGATTTAAAACTGAGATGAGGAGGAACTACTTCTCGCAGAGGGTGGTGAATTTGTGGAACTCGCTGCCCCAGAGCGCGGTGGAGTGTGAATCATTGAATGGTTTCAAGAAGGAGATAGATATATTTCTGATTTTAAAAAAGGGGTCAAAGGGATAGTGGGTGGGGAGGTGGATTTGAGATCAGGGAGAGATCAGCCATGATCTAATTGAATGGCGGAGCAGGCTCGAAGGGCTGGATTTGTTACTTCTGCTCCTGTTTCACCAAAGATCCTTAGACAGCACCTTCCAAACCCAGGACCACTTCCATCTCGAAAGACAAGGGCAGCAGATACATGGGAACACCACTACCTGCAAATTCCCCTCCAAGCCACTCACCATCCTGACTTGGAAATATATCGCCGTTCCTTCGCAGTCACTGGGTCAAAATCCTGGAACTTCCTCCCCAACGGCATTGTGGGTCAACCCACAGCACGTGAACTTCAGCGATTCAAGAAGGCAGCTCACCACCACCTTCTCAAGGGGCAACTAGGGATGGGCAATAAATGCTGGCCTAGCCAGCGACGCCCATGTCCCACGGAAGAATTAAAAATAAATCCAATGTTGTGTATTCACCCACCTGACCTGCTGAGCCTTTCCAGCAGTTTCTGTTTTTACTCCATCCACTGTGTTTTGCTTTTGTGGTCGACTCGTGTGTTTAATTCTGGCATTCTTTTCTTACTTGTGGGTTCAGAAGTTAGGAAAACACTTTTTTTTAACTCTGCTAGCATCTCATTGGTGAATGTCTCCTGAATCAGAACACCGAGAATAAGTGCGGTAGCTTGGCCCCTTGTATTGGACGATCCTTCACGGGTCAGGTGACTGGGCCGAAACCAATGGAGCGCGAGCACACAAACCTGAGCCTATCGGGAGCGACGGCACGCGTGCCCGGGACTGGATGTGGTAGTTGGGGTCCGGGCGTTGTTAGGGTTAGACCTGTATTAGTTGTGCTGATAAACTCTTCATTGTATATAGTTCTTCTCAACTGATAAATCCTTTCAGTTTGTGACTTGCCACATTGCGTTCCTGCAGTAAGAATTTGCTGGAGAGATTGGTGGAAATGAGGCTGTTCTTTCTGAGCAGAAAACATTTAGAGGAGACTTACTCAAGATGTTGGGAAATCACAAAGGGTCTTGGTGGAGTAAATAAGGAGCAACCATTCCCAGTGACCAGGAGAATCAGCGACTACATGACAGAGTATCGAAATCATTTCCTCCACCGACGCTCAGTAGCAGCAGTGTGTACTATCTACAAGATGCACTGCAGCAATTCACCAAAGATCCTTGGACAGCACCTTCCAAACCCACGGCCACTTCCATCTAGAAGGACAAGGGCAGCAGATAAATGGGAACACCACCACCTGCAAGTTCCCCCCCAAGCCACTCACCATCCTGACTTGGAAATATAATCACCGTTCCTTCGCAGTCGCTGGGTCAAAATCCTGGAATTCCCTCCCTAACGGCATTGTGGGTCAACCCACATCACGTGGACTGCAGCGATTCAAGAAGGCAGCTCACCACCACCTTCTCAAGGGCAACTAGGGATGGGCAATAAATGCTGGCCAGCCAGCGATGCCCATGTCCCACGAATGAATTTTTTAAAATTACAAGTGAAGCAGATGGGTGTTAAGAGTGTTTTGCACAGCCAGTTGTTCTTGTTTTGGGATGTGCTGCTTGAAAGGGCAGTGGAGGCAGATTCAATGGCTGGGATTTTCGCACCCACCCCAAACCCACCCTTGGGAACCCGCCGCGGGGGTCACTGTCAACGGGACAGGAAGATCCTGACGATGGGAAGGCCTGGAAAATCCCACACATTGGGAACGTTCAAGAGGGAATTGGATAAATGTTTCAGAAGGGAAACAAAGCAACTGCAGGGCTATGGGGAAAGAGAGACGAATTGAATAGCTTTTTCACAACCTAACATTCAAGGTGATGGGCCAACTGCTGGCAAGTGGGATTTGGTGGGCAGGTCAGGGTCTTTCGTGCATTGGTGCAGACTCGATGGGCTGAAGGGTCTCTTCTGCACTGTAGTATTCTGTGATTCTGTGAAAGGAACAGTACAGGTACGATGGGATGAATGAGCCTCCATCTATGTTGTATGATTCTATTAGGAATCCATCAATAAATGCTGACCTCACCAGGAACACCCACATCCTGCGAATGAGTACATTTAAAGGAAAACATAACCACACCACAGTTAAGATAGAGATCAGCCATGATCTAATTGAATAACGGAACTGTCTCCAGGCCCTCCTGTTCCAATGTTCCTTCCTGCTAATGTTCCACAGCGAGAAATAATGACCGAACTTCCCACTTAGCACCGGGGTGATACCTCACTGCTTCCCTCAGTCTGCTCGTCACTTTATGTCTTTTTGTGCTCAGTAACAGGCGTCAGTGCTCAGGAATGCACTGTTTTTTTTCTCCATTTACTGCGCTCGGTGTCCACACAAAGGGACTGGGTTAGTTGGAAGGAAAAGCTTTATCGACACTGCTGTGTCCTGACCCTGACCTCCAAGGAAAAACACTCCACTGAGGACACGAGGAGAACACTCCACTGAGGACACGAGGAGAACATTCCACTGAGGACACGAGGAGAATATTCCACTGAGGACACGAGGAGAATATTCCACTGAGGACACGAGGAGAATATTCCACTGAGGACACGAGGAGAATATTCCACTGAGGACACGAGGAGAACACTCCACTGAGGACACGAGGAGAATATTCCACTGAGGACACGAGGAGAACACTCCACTGAGGACACGAGGAGAACACTCCACTGAGGACACGAGGAGAACATTCCACTGAGGACACGAGGAGAATATTCCACTGAGGACACGAGGAGAATATTCCACTGAGGACACGAGGAGAATATTCCACTGAGGACATGAGGAGAACACTCCACTGAGGACACGAGGAGAATATTCCACTGAGGACACGAGGAGAATATTCCACTGAGGACACGAGGAGAATATTCCACTGAGGACACGAGGAGAATATTCCACTGAGGACACGAGGAGAACACTCCACTGAGGACACGAGGAGAATATTCCACTGAGGACACGAGGAGAACACTCCACTGAGGACACGAGGAGAACACTCCACTGAGGACACGAGGAGAACATTCCACTGAGGACACGAGGAGAATATTCCACTGAGGACACGAGGAGAATATTCCACTGAGGACACGAGGAGAATATTCCACTGAGGACATGAGGAGAACACTCCACTGAGGACACGAGGAGAATATTCCACTGAGGACACGAGGAGAACATTCCACTGAGAACACGAGGAGAACATTCCACTGAGAACACGAGGAAAACACTCCACTGAGGACACGAGGAGAACATTCCACTGAGAACACGAGGAAAACACTCCACTGAGGACACGAGGAGAATATTCCACTGAGGACACGAGGAAAACACTCCACTGAGGACACGAGGAGAACATTCCACTGAGGACACGAGGAGAACATTCCACTGAGGACACGAGGAGAATATTCCACTGAGAACACGAGGAGAATATTCCACTGAGAACACGAGGAAAACACTCCACTGAGGACACGAGGAGAACATTCCACCGAGGACACGAGGAGAACATTCCACTGAGAACACGAGGAGAACATTCCACTGAGAACACGAGGAGAATATTCCACTGAGGACACGAGGAGAATATTCCACTGAGGACACGAGGAAAACACTCCACTGAGGACACGAGGAGAATATTCCACTGAGGACACGAGGAGAATATTCCACTGAGGACACGAGGAGAACATTCCACTGAGGACACGAGGAGAATATTCCACTGAGGACACGAGGAAAACACTCCACTGAGGACACGAGGAAAACACTCCACTGAGGACACGAGGAGAATATTCCACTGAGGACACGAGGAGAATATTCCACTGAGGGCACGAGGAGAATATTCCACTGAGGACACGAGGAGAACATTCCACTGAGGACACGAGGAGAATATTCCACTGAGGACACGAGGAGAACACTCCACTGAGGACACGAGGAGAATATTCCACTGAGGACACGAGGAGAATATTCCACTGAGGACACGAGGAGAATATTCCACTGAGGGCACGAGGAGAATATTCCACTGAGGACACGAGGAAAACACTCCACTGAGAACACGAGGAGAACATTCCACTGAGGACACGAGGAAAACACTCCACTGAGAACACGAGGAGAACATTCCACTGAGGACACGAGGAGAATATTCCACTGAGGGCACGAGGAGAATATTCCACTGAGGACACGAGGAGAATATTCCACTGAGGACACGAGGAGAACACTCCACTGAGGACACGAGGAAAACACTCCACTGAGAACACGAGGAGAACATTCCACTGAGGACACGAGGAAAACACTCCACTGAGAACACGAGGAGAACATTCCACTGAGGACACGAGGAGAATATTCCACTGAGGGCACGAGGAGAATATTCCACTGAGGACACGAGGAGAATATTCCACTGAGGACACGAGGAGAATATTCCACTGAGGGCACTGCTGTGGCATTTCCTATAACTTCACCAACTGAAGTTTGCAAATCCCCCTCATTGTCTGATCGCGCAAACATGTAAAATACCCGAACTACATTAATCTATTTGCACTTCCTGCCTCCGTTAAAATACCAGCCAATCAAAATGTAACTGATGGACTGTGGCTGTGCCAACTGCGAGTTGCCATCTCAAATCCAAATCCCTCTCCAGAAACATGAGCACGAAACCTCGGCTGAGGCGTCCCGCGTGCAGGGCTGAACAAGTGCAGCCTTGCTGCAGGTACCACCTTTCAAATGGTGCATAATCTGAGGCCCTACCTGTCCTCTCGGGCCAATTTGAAAGATCCCAGAACACTATTTCAAAGAAGAATTCTTCCAGCCCAATAGTTATCCCTTACCCAATATTCAAAAAACAAATTATCTGCTCATTATCAAGTTACTGGTTGTGGGATTTTGCTGTGTGCAAATTGGCTGCTGTACAACGTATTCTCTTCCACCTTCTTCCGTCGGGAAAAAGATACAAAAGTCTGAGGTCGCGTACCAACCGACTCAAGAACAGCTTCATCCCTGCTGCCGTCAGACTTTTGAATGGACCTACCTCGCACTAAGTTGATCTTTTTCTACACCCTAGCTGTGACTGTAAAGTAAAGTTTGTTTATTAGTCACAAGTAAGGCTTACATTAACACTGCAGTGAAGTTACTGTGAAATTCCCCAAGTCGCCACAGTCCGGCGCCTGTTCGGGCCGATGCACCTAACCAGCACGTCTTTCGGAATGTGGGAGGAAACCGGAGCATCCGGAGGAAACCCACGCAGACACGGGGAGAACATGCAAACACCACACAGACAGTGACCCAAGCCGGGTCCCTGGCGCTGTGAAGCAGCAGTGCTAACCACTGTGCCACCGTGCCACCCCTGACTGTAACACTACATTCTGCACTCTCTCCTTTCATTCTCTATGAATGGTTGCACGCTTTGTATAGCGCACAAGGTACAATAATTTTCACTGTATACTAATATATGTGACAATAATAAATCAAATCAAAGACTACACTTCAGAAGAATGTACAGTGCCTCAGGATATGCTGAGGTTGTACAAAGTGCAACAGCACTGCAAATCTTACTTTTTTTTATTCATTCGTGGGACATCCCTAGTTGCCCTTGGAGGGCAGTTGAGAGTCAACCACATTGCTGTGGCTCTGGAGTCACATGTAGGTCAGACCGGGTAAGGACGGCAGATTTCCTTCCCTAAAGGACATTAGTGAACCAGATGGTTTTTTTCCGACAATCGGCAATGATTTCATGGTCATCAGTAGATTCTTAATTCCAGATTTTCCTTATTGAATTTAAATTCCACCATCTGCCGCGGCGGGATTCGAACCCGGGTCCCCAGAACATTAGCTGAGTTTCTGGATGAATAGTCTAGTGATAATACCACTAGACCATCACCTCCCCTTTCAGGCTAATGTTACACCCAGCAATTTCTGGACTTGTGACCATGTTGGCAGTTTGATGCAGTGGCAGAGCAGGAGGACTAGGCAAGCAGTGCAGGAATCTCCTGTGGCCATCTCCCTGCAAAACAGACATGCCACTTTGGGGACAGTTGAGGGGAATGGCCTCTGCAAGGAAAGCAGTAACAGCCAGATTCAATGCACCATGGTTGGCGCCACTGCACGGAGGAGGTGTAAAAAAATGTGGGAATGTAATAGTTATAGTGGATTCAGCTGTAATGGAAAAAGGATAGGCATTTTGGTGGCAATAAGTGAGACCCCAGGATGGTGATAGGACCAAGGATATCTCAAAGCTGGAGGGGGAGGGTGAACAGCCAGTGCTTGTGGTACACATTGGTAGAAATAACATCGGTAAAAAAGGGATGAGGTCCTAAAAGCAGAATATAGGGAATTAGGAAGTAAGTTGAAAGGTGCCATGTGCCAGTCAGAGTAGAAATAGCAGAATATATCAGATGAATATGTGACTGGAAAGATGGTGTAAGGGGGAAGCTTTCAGATTCCTGGGACATTGGGACTGGTTCTGGGGGAAGTGGGACTTGTACAAACTGGACGGGTTACACCCGGGCAGGACTGGGACTGATGTCCTAGGGGGAATATTTGGAGTGGTTGGGGATGGTTTAAACCAAAATGGCAGGAGGATGGGAACCTATGCAAGGAGTCAGAGGAGGGAGAATTAAAGACAAGAACAAAAGACAGGAAGGGGAATTTAAAAAAGTCATAGGCAGAAAAATCAAGGGCCAGAATCAAACAGGCCCCAGTGAAAAATAGTGGGAATGGGACCAGTAATGTTAAAGACACGATCTGGAGCATTCGCAACAAAGTGGACGGATTAACCAAGCAAATAGATGTAAACAGGGATGATATGGTTGGGATTATGGAAACATGGCTGCAGGTGACCAGGAATGGGAACTGAACATCCAGGAGTATTCAGTATTTGGGAAGAACAGACAAATAGGAAAAGGTGGTGGAGTTACATTGCTGGTTAAAGAGGAAATTATCGCCATACTGAGGAAAGAAATTAGCTCCGATGATATGGAATCTGTCTGTTTGACACTGCTGCCTCACATCGCCAGGGACCCAGATTCAATTCCAGCCTCAGGTCACTGTGTGGAGTTTGCACATTCTCCCCGTGTCTGCGTGGGTTTCCTCCGGGTGCTCCGGTTTCCTCCCACACTCCAAAGATGTGCGGGTTAGGTGGATTGGTCATGCTAAAATTGACCCTTAGTGTCAGGGGGACTAGGAAAGTAAATATGAGGGATTATGGAAATAGGGCCCGGATGGGATTGAGGTCGGTGCAGACCTGATGGGCCGAATGGCCTCATTCTGCTCTGTAGATTATATGATATAATATATGATATGAATCCCAGATGGCGGAGCATGGTGCTTGAATAGCCGGATGATGCACACTCACTTACACACAGTCTGATCCACTGGAATCACACCAAGGTAAGCACATATAGATTGTCACCCTCAGGGGATCAGGGGTTATGGGGAAAAGGCAGGAGAATGAGGATGAGAAAAATATCAGCCATGGTTGAATGGCGGAGCAGACTCGATGGGCAGAGTGGCCTAATTCTAGTCCGATGTCTTATGGTCCCCTTCTGTCAGCACACTAACGGAATATGGAAGCAGAGGTGAAGTTATCTGCCGTTGCGATGAAGTATAAACAGCTGTGCAGACTTTCCTGGTCTTATTGGGGGCACCACGGCTGCAAAGACACCTTGTCTGGATTCATGCTTGTTTATCTTTGATCACTGGACTTGCTGGCAGCTTTCTAGACATGGATGATCTCTCCCCTGTCCTGTCGGGGTGGATTCACTCATGAATGGGTTCAGTTGAATGGGGAGCAGCAGTGACAGAGCACTGAGGGATGAAACTGCCATTGGCTGCCCTGGCCCCCATACACTTGGACAAAAAAATACTCTCTCTCATGGTGTCACTGTCACAGCACAGTATGAGGCCGCTCAGCCCATCTCACCTGTGCTGTCCCTGTGAATCAGCACATGATGCAAAAACTAGCATTGTATTCATTGGAATTTAGATGGATAAGATGTGGCTTGATGGAAGTTTCCACCCACCTGGTTCACTAATGTCCTTTCGGGAAGGAAATCTGCCACCCTCACCCAGTATATGACCAACATGTGGGCAGCACGGTGACACAGTGGTTAGCACTGCTGCCTCACAACACTAGGGACCTGGGTTCATCTGCTCTCTCTGGTGGTGAATTCTACACATTCACCACCCTCTGGGTGAAGAAATTTCTCCTCACCCCAGTTCTAAAAGGTTTACTCCTTCTCCTCAAACTATGACACCTCGTCCTCAACTCCCCCACCATCGGGAACATTCTTTCCAAATCTACCCTGTCTAACCCTGTTAGAATTTTATAAGTTTCTATGAGATCCCCCTCTCACTCTTCTAAACTCCAGTGACTATAATCCTAACCGACTTAGTCTCTCCTCATATGACAGACCTGCCATTCTAGGGTCAACCTAGTAAATCTTCACTGTGCTCCCTCTATAGCAAGAACATTATTCCTCTGATAAGGACACCAAAACTGCACAAAATACTCCAGGTCGTAACATTCTGACTTGGAAATATATCACCGTTCCTTCACTGTCACTGAGGTAAAATCCTGGAACTCTCTCGCGAACAGCTCTGTGGGGGTACCTACACCACATGGACTGCCGTTGTTCAAGAACAGTAAGAAGTCTCACAACACCAGGTTAAAGTCCAACAGGTTTATTTGGTAGCAAATACCATAAGCTTTCGGAGCACAGCTCCTTTGTCAGATGGAGTGGATATCTGTTCTCAAACAGTGCACAGACACAGAAATCAAGTTACAGAATACTAATTAGAATGCAAATCTCTACAGCCAGCCAGGTCTTAAAGGTACAGATAATGTGGGTGGAGGGAGCATTCAACACAGGTTAAAGAGATGTGTATTGTCTCCAGAAAGAACAGCTAGTGAGATTCTACAAGCCCAAGAGGCAAGCTGTGGGGGTTACTGATAATGTGACATAAATCCAACATCCCGGTTTAGGCCGCCCTCATGTGTGCGGAACTTGGCTATCAGTTTCTGCTCAGCGACTCTGCGCTGTCGTGTGTCGTGAAGGCCGCCTTGGAGAACGCTTACCTGAAGATTTCAAGAAGTTCAAGAGTTCAAGAAGGCAGCTTACCAGCACCTTCTCAAGGTACAACTAGGGATGGGCAATAAATGCTGATCCAGCCAACGATCCAGTAAATGAGCTTAAAAATGGTCTCATCCACTCATTGCGGTATTTGTTCCGCATTCTAATCACTTTCTGGGTATACCAGCTTCTCTGGAATTCCCCTGTGGATTTATTGGTGTTTATCTTATTTTGATGGCCCCGAGTTCTGGCTCCCAACAAGAGGAAACATCTCTACATCTGCCTTATTAAACCCTTTCGTAACCTTGAAGATGGCAATCAGGTCATCCCTCAACTTCCCCGATCCAGAGGAAAGATCTCCGGCCTGTTCAACCTTTCGCTGCTCGCCGTTCTGAGTGCCTGCTGTGTCGCTGCTGGTAACCTCGATGTAAAGACACCAGCAATCAAGCATCGCATCGCTCACATTCCCTGACTGCACTCCATCCCCTGGCCCTGACCCCTGGCAAGCTTTCCACAATCTGCAAACCCTTCAAAAATAAACACACACAATTCACATTTCAATCTTGGCATCTCTTCCGTGCCTAATATGGTCAATGTTTAAAATGATAAAAAGGATTTGGTAGGCTAGCGAGCGAAGAAGAATTTCCTCTGGTAGTGGAATTAGGGAGCATAACCTTCAAATCCAAACTGGGTCTGTTACAAGTGTAATCAGGAAACACTTCTTCACTCAGAGTCGTGGAAATTTGTAACCTTTTCCCCCCAAAAGGCTGTGCAAGCTGAAAGACTGTTCCAGGAGAGGATTGATAGAATCATAGAATCCCTATAGTACAGAAGGAGGCCATTTGGTCTATCGAGCCTGCATCAACAACAATTCTACCCTATCCCTGTAACCCCACATATTTACACTGCTAATCCCCCTGAAACTAGGGTCAATTTAGCATGGCCAATGCACCTAACCAGCACAATCTTTCAGACGATAGGAGGAAACCAGAGCACCCGGACGAAACCCACACAGACACAGGGAGAACGTGCAGACTCTGCACAGGCAGTGACCCAATCCGGGAATCGAACCTGGGATCCTGGTGCTCTGAGACAGCAGTGCTAACCACTGTGCCGTCATGCCCGCCCATAGGTTTCTGTTAAGTAAGGGAAACGGATCAAAAGCTGGAGCTAAGATTCAGATCAACCGCTTACTGACTGAATGGTGGAGCAGACTCAAGGGGCTGAATGGCCTCTTCCCTGCTTGGCCTCACAGCAGTCATGGTGTGGAGATACCGGCGTTGGACTGGGGTAAACACAGTAAGAAGTTTAACAACACCAGGTTAAAGTCCAACAGGTTTATTTGGTAGCAAAAGCCACACAAGCTTTCGGAGCTGCAAGCCCCTTCTTCAGGTGACCCTGAAGGGGCTTGCAGCTCCGAAAGCTTGTGTGGCTTTTGCTACCAAATAAACCTGTTGGACTTTAACCTGGTGTTGTTAAACTTCTTACTGGCCTCACAGCGCATGGGAACCGGGTTCGATTCCCGGCTTGGGTCACTGTCTGTGTGGAGTCTGTACGTTCTCCCCGTGCCTGTGTGGGTTTCCTCCGGGTGCTCCGATTTCCACCCACAGTCCAAAGATGTGTGGGTTAGGTGGATTGGCCATGCTAAATTGTCCCTTAGTGCCCAAAAATGTGTAGGTTTTGGGAGATTAGAGGGGTAAATACATTGGGTCATGTGGATAGAATCATAGTTTCATAGAGGTTTACAGCATGGAAACAGGCCCTTCGGCCCAACATGTCCATGCAGGGTCTGGGTAAGATGCTTCATCAGACAGTTGGTGCAGATGAACCGAATGGCCTCCTTCTGTACTGTAGGAATTCCATGATTCTATTCCAAGGATTGACGCTGAGCAAATAGGGGGATGACAGTACGTGGGGAGGGGCAGTTTTTAAGGCATGTTTGAAAGGGGGAGGGAGTAAGACAGGGGCGGGAATGTTACGGCCATTCACGCTGGCGGGATTTTCCCAACCCGCTGCAGGGAACGGAGATCTGGCTGGGCGCCAAATTCTCCGGCCTTGCTGCAGCGGGAACGTGGTGTGAACCGTCGGCAAGATCGCACCCAGAGACTTTTAGGGAGGGAATCACTGTGCACAAATCCGGAATAAAACCATTGAGTGTGAGGTGAAGAAAATGGAAGGTGAGGCAATAGGCCGGAGTTGGAAGAACACACGGTTCTTGGGGAGGGTTGTGGGTCTGGGAGAGTGACGGAGATCAGCAGGGGGCGAGGGGGGGCGAGGACTCTCTGATGAAGCATCTTACCCAGACCCTGCATGGACATGTTGGGCCGAGGGGCACAGATCAGCGAGATAGTCAATATCTTTTCCCAAAACTAGAGGGAGAGATACAAAAGGGTCCAGAGGAGCAATTTTTTCACACAGAGAGTAGTGAGTGTCTGGAACAAGCTGCCAGAAGCGGGTACAATTTTGTCTTTTAAAAAGCGTTTAGACAGTTACATGGGTACGATGGGTATAGAGGGATATGGGCCAAATGCGGGCAATTGGGACTAGCTTAGGGGTTTTAAAAAAAGGGGCGGCATGGAAAAGTTGGGCCGAAGGGCCTGTTTCTGTGCTGAAACCTCTATGACTCTAGGTTCTGGTCCGACTTGAACATGAGGGTGAGAATTTCTGAGGCAGAAAATTCTGAGAAAGCGCAGCAGACTGAGTCAGTGTCCGCAGCGTGAGAGACAGGCTAATGTTACGGGTGGAATGTCAAAGTCATTCTAACTATATCTCTCTCTGCTGAAGCCTCAAGCTGGCCTGGTGTGTATTTTCAGCATTTCCTGTTCGCCTGCTCTTTCGAATGTCGGGAATCGACACAGGCCAAGAGGAAGATGATTACAGCAAATTATAGATGCAGGAGATCTCTGTTTAACAAACAGTGGTGTACTGATGTAATTATAATCACAGAAACATTGAAATTTACAGCACAGAAGGAGGCTGTGCTTACTCTTCAAAACAGCAGTCAGTCTCACGTCTCTGCTGTTTGCCCGCGATCCTGTAAATTCCTTATCCATCCAGCCCCCTTTTAAAACTATTGATTGAATCAACTTCACCTCAGATCTTTAAGAGGTATTGGGGTGCAGTGTAATCATAGAATCCCTACAGTGCAGAAGGAGGCCATTCAGCCCATCAGCTTGCACCGACTCTCTGACAGAGTTATCTTAGTAAGAGTTTTAACAACACCAGGTTAAAGTCCAACAGGTTTATTTGGTAGCAAATACCATTAGCTTTCGGAGCGCTGCTCCTTCGTCAGATGGAGTGGAAATGTGCTCTCAAACAGGGCACAGGGACACAGAAATCAAGTTACAGTTTCTGTGTCTCTGTATGCCCTGTTTGAGAGCACATTTCCACTCCATCTGACGAAGGAGCAGCGCTCCGAAAGCTAATGGTGTTTGCTACCAAATAAACCTGTTGGACTTTAACCTGGTGTTGTTAAAACTCTTACTGTGTTCACCCCAGTCCAACGCCGGCATCTCCACATCAGAGTTATCTTACTCAGGCCCTATCGCCGCCCTATTCATGTAATGCCACACATTTACCACGGCCAATAGACCTAACCTGCACATCTTTAGGACTGTGGGAGGAAACCGGAGCACCTGAAGGAAACCCATGCAGACACGGGGAGAACATGCAAACTAGTTACCCAAGGCTGGAACCAAACCTGGGTCCCTGGCAACGTGAGGCAGCAGTGCAAACCACTGTGCCTCCATGCCACCCTAAATCATTGCTACTTCTGACCCAGTGATTCTGGGTGTGAGTCCAACACCAGGACTTGTTGGCCACGGAAGAATCGTTCATAAGGAAGTTCAATGGGCTAATAATGAGCTCGCAAATCCTTCCACCACCCCCTCCCCCCCTCCACTACTCCCCAGAAGGGAAAAGCAATGTGTGTGTGAAGATATGCTAATGAGAACTTCAGGCTGGGAATTCCAACACCAGCCACTCATTGAGTGTTAATCACCTCTCCTCTAGACAGTGTTGACAATGGTTCTGAATCTACAATCTAGGGTTATTGATTCACTCGCCAGAGGGAATCCTTTTACTCCACAATCAGTGGGTTATCAACGTTGTATTAATTTCTTCCCCCAGAGGGTGGTAAATGTGCGGAATTCACTACCACAGAAAGTAGTTGAGGCCAGAACGTTGTGTGATTTCAAGAAATTAGATATAGCTCTTGGGGCTAAAGGGGTCAAGCGACATGGAGGGAAGGGGGGAATCAGGATATTGAAGTTGATGATCAGCCATGATCAAAATGAATGGTGGAACAAATTCGAAGGGCTGAATGGCCTATTCCTGCTTCTAGTTTCTATGTTTCTTTGATAATTTTGTTACCACAGTTGAACCCTCTCTCTCTCCCTATCCAATGGGGAATCTTCATGGACACCACCAGCCAGAACGTTAAAATGATAGTACATGCAATGCAGCAAGGATAGTCCAACCTCCATCATGTGCCTCAGAATCATAGAAACTAGAAGCAGGAGGAGGCCATTCGGCCCTTCAAGCCTGTTCCATCACTCATTTTGATCATAGCTGATCATCGAATTCAATATCCTGATCCCCCCTTCCCCCCATATCCCTTGATCCCTTTAGCACCAAGAGCTATATGTATAGAAACATGTCATTATGTTACTTCCTTATTGATCTATTCATATAAAGACAATTCATGAGGCGTACCACAAACTGAAACTCATTAGAGAAAAAAAATAAATTATTTTCCAAATACCTTTTATTCATTCTCTGAATGAGGGTGTCACTGGCTACACCAGCATTTATTGCCCATCCTTAATTGCCCCTTGAGAAGGTGGTGGTGAGCTGCCTTCTTAAACCGCTACAGACCATATGGTGTAGATACACCCACCGTGCTGTTAGGGAGGGAGTACCAGGATTTTGACCCAGTGACATTGAAGCAACGGCGATTATAGTTCAGGATGGCGTGTGGCTTGACGGGGAACTTTAATGTATTTATGTATGAATTATACTGTTAATGGCAGAACCCTTAAGAACATTAACATACAGAGGGATCTGAGTGTGCAAGTCCACAATTCCCTAAAAGTGCCAACACAGGTGGCCAAGGTGATTAAGAAGGTATATGGCTTGCTTGCCTTCATCAGCTGGGGCATTGAGTACAGGAGTTAGGAAATCATGTTGCAGCTATATAAAACCTTGGTTAGGCCGCATTTGGAGTATTGTGTGCAGTTCTGGTTGCCACACTATCAGAAGGAGGTGGAAGCTTTGGAGAGAGTGCAAAGAATGTCCACCAGGATGTTGCCTGGTCTCGAGGGTGTTGACTATGAGGAGAGGTTGGAAAAACTAGGATTGTTTTCACTGGAAAGACAGAGGCTGAGGGGAGACCTGATAGAGGTCTACAAAATGATGAGAGGCACAGACAGGGTGGATAGTCAGAGGCTTTTTCCCAGGGTAGAAGTGTCAATTACAAGGGGGCACAGGTTCAAGGTGAGAGGGGGGAAGTTTAAAGGAGATGTGTGGGGGAAGTTTTTCACGCAAAGTGGTGGGTGCCTGGAGCGCGCTGCCAGAGGAGATGGTGGAAGCAGGCACATTAGCAACATTTAAGAGACATCGGGAAGGGTACATGAATCGGGAGGGAATAGAGGGATATGGACCGAGTGAGGGCAGAAGGTTTTTTTTAGTTTAGTTAGGAAACCATGATCGGCACAGGCTTGGAGGGCCGAAGGGCCTGTTCCTAAGCTGTACTTTTCTTTTTTCTTTGTTCTAAATACGTAAGTCAAACATGTTACTACAAAAAAGAATTGCATTCATATAGCGCTTTTCATGGCCACTGGAGATCTCAAAGCAATTTCCGGCCAATTAAATATCTTCTGAAGTCATAGAATCATAGAATAGAATCATAGAATCTTCACAGTGCAGAAGGAGGCCATTCGGCCCATTGAGCCTGCACTATCCCACCCAGGCCCTAAATCAGTAACCCTAAATTTTTACCCTGCTAGCCCCCCTGACACTGAGGTATAATTTAACATGGCCAATCCACCTAACCCGCACATCTTTGGAATATGGGAGGAAACCGGAGCACCCGGAGGAAACCCACGCAGACACGGGGAGAATGTGCCAACTCCACACAGTCCCCCAAGACCGGAATTGAACCCAGGTCCTGGCGTTGTGAGGCTACATTACTAACCGCTATGTCACTGTGCCGCCCCATGTTGGCGCTGTTTTTTTTACAGGATGTGGGCATCGCTGGCATGACCCATACTTAATTGTCCCTTGAGAAGGTGGTGATGAGCCAACTTCTTGATCCCTTTATTGACCATTAACTACCTTCTGAAAGAGCCTAGCAAGTCAATCAGTTGATGCCAATAAATTCTGGCCCAGCCAGTGACGCCCACATCCAATGAATTGACAAAAATCTCCATTTATAGCAGTTTGGTACAATTGAGTGTCTCGCTCGGAAAGGTCAGAGGGCAGTTAAGAGTCAACCACATTGCTGTGGCTCTGGAGTCACATGTAGGCCAGACCGGGTAAGGACGGCAGATTTCCTTCCCTAAAGGCCATCAGTGTCGGGTTTTCCCGGTCATCAGGGTAATTCCGGATATTTTTTATTGAGCTCAAATTCCACCATCTGCTGAGGTGGGATTCGAACCCGGGTCCCCAGAACATTATCGATTGGATGTTTAAGAATGGAACCAGGTGAGAGCCGCCCCACCTAACTGGACAACAATGGAGAATCCCTCCACCATATTTCCTCACCCCCTCCCTAGCTCTGTGACCTCCTCAAGCCCTACAATCCTCCGAGATTTCTGCGCTCCCCCAACTCTTGCACACTCCCGCTTTTAATCCTTCGACCATGGAGTGCCTTCAGTTGCCAGGGGCTTTTAGTTCCGGATTTCCCTGCCTAATTCCCTCCACCTCACTGCCTCATCCTCCCCCTTGAAGAGGAGGCTGGTCTCGTCAACTGTGTCAAAGGCTGCAGTCACACTGAGGAGGATGAGGAGGAATAATGTACCTTTTGTCACAGAGGATGCTGTTTGTGACTGAGTCACCCAGTCCCCACTGATTATCCTCTAATAAGGGCCAGAGACATCCAGGACCGAGATGTGGAGTGATTTCTTCACTCAGAGCATTGTAATTCTTTGGAATTGTCTATCCCAGAGAGCTGTGGATGCTCAGTCATTGAATATATCTTTAGATGTTAAGGGAAGCCAGGGCCATGAGGATAGTGCAGGAAATCTGACTGAAGGGATTCAAACATGGAGTTCTGGGATAGATGGGCACAGGCTTGGGAGGTGGCAACACATCTGAGGGTTTTGCAGAGGAAAGAGAGGTTGAAGATGGGGGTGGCAATTTGAGGATTTGATTTGATTTATCATTGTCACATGTATTAACATACAGTGAAAAGTATTGTTTCTTGCGTGCTATATAGACAAAGCATACCGTTCTTAGAGAGGGAAACGAGAGAGTGCAGCATGTAGTGTTAGAGTGATAGCTAGGGTGTAGAGAAAGATCAGCTTAGTGCGAGGTAGGTCCATTCAAAAGTCTGACGGCAGCAAGGAAGAAGCCATTCTTGAGTCGGTTGGTACGTGACCTCAGACTTCTGCATCTTTTTCCCGATGGAAGAAGGTGGAAGAGAGAATGTCCGGGGTGTGTGGGATCCTTAATTATGCTGGCTGCTTTGCCGAGGCAGTGAAAAGTGTAGACAGAGTCAATGGATGGGAGGCTGGTTTGCGTGATGGATTGGGCTACATTCATGACCTTTTGTAGTTCCTTGCGGTCTTGGGCAGAGCAGGAGTCATACCAAGCTGTGACACAACCAGAAAGAATGCTTTCTGTGGTGCATCTGTAAAAGGAATCGAGTGTTTTCCATGGACAGCACATGGATTGATGGAGTCAGTGACAACACCAACCAGGACCACACCTCAGGACAGATTCGTCAATGCTGCCTGTAAATTTTAATTCCTAATTTCAAAGGAAAGACTTGTAGGTACATGGACATCTCCCACATTGACAGTGTGTTGTGTCTGAGCTTCTATTCAGAGTGCGACAGGATGAAAGTCATTATTTATAAACAACAAGAAGCACTTGCCAAGAACAGGACTGGTGATGTTCAGATAGCGGACTGTTTACATAAGGCGCAAAGGAGCTAAACCTACATGTTAATAATTTGAGTCTCCTGGGAACCACACGCACTTGTGAGAAACCTGTTTTGTCAATCCAAATTGTTTAGACTGGACTTATCACGGATTTCAACAGGAAGTTTACGGCCTTCAACTCACACGTTGTTGTTTTACACCCAATAGGATCTTATTTTCTGTGACATGACATTTTCCCTTTTGGGCTCGGAGATTGAAGAGTGTGATGACAGTCCTGCTTTTAACTCTACCCTCCACCATGTTTCCTCACCTCCTCCCTATCTCTGTGACCTCCTCGAGCCCTGTAACCCTCCGAGACCTCTGCGCTCACCCAACTCTTGCACATTCCCGCTTTTAATCGTTCCACCATGGTACATCTCCAGTTGCCGGGGGCCTAAATGTCTCCACCTCTTCACCTCCCTCTTCTCCTTTAAGATCGGGCTTCCAACCCTCCAGGATTGGCCTGGAGTCTCCAGGAATTGAAGATCATTCTCCAGGACACTGCTGTGTGCCACCCGAGAGAAACCTCATCAAGACTTTAAAAAAAATTGTGTTTGTTTTGTCATTTTCATAGAATCCATAGTGCAGAAGGAGACCACTTGGCCCATCGAGTCTGCACCGACAACAATCCCACCAAGGCCCTATCCCTGTAACCCCACATATTTGCCCTGCTAATCAGTCTAACTTACGCATCCAGGGACAATAAGGGGCAATTTAGGATGGCCATTGCACCTAACCAGCACATCTTTGGAGTGTGGGAGGAAGCCGGAGCATCCAGAGGAAACCCACGTAGACACGGGGAGAACGTGCAGACTCCGCACAGACAGTGACCCAAGCTGGGAATCGAACCCGGGTCCCTGGAGCTGTGAGGCAGCAGTGCTAATCACTGTGCCACCGTGCCGTCCCTTTCTTTGAATATTATTTCTTACTAGATATTCAAATGTTGAAAATGGGGGGAAAAGGCTGTTTGTCTGACAATTAAGCATCATTCAATTGGGTAATAAAGTCTTTTTGCTTTCCAATTGGTGTCGGAAGGTCAGTGTGTCACAGGGATGGATGTGTTGGCCGACTAATGGCTGCGGAGGGAGGCAAGTCATGTGATGAAACCTCCAGGTCACAGTTGACAACCCTAATTGAAGATGCTCCAAAAACCTTAACGTCATGATTAAGATTTTGTTCACCTGTCCAAACGTCACTGAATCTTTTACAGTGCAGAAGGAGGCCATTCGGCCCATCGAGTCTGGACTGGCTTGCTGTCTTATCCCCGTAACCTCACACATTCTTTCTTTTCAGATAGCAATCCAATTCCTTTTTAAATACCTCGATCAAACCCGCCTCCACCACCCTCTAAGGAAGTTCATTCCAGACTCCAACACCCTCTGAATGAAAACTCTTTCCCTCCCTTGCATCACTTTTATGACCGTAATTGTATGGTCAGCATTACTGAGAGTAATTCTAGAATTATTACTGGAATGTTAATGCTATGGTGGGTTTTGAACCTGTGCCCTCAGAGCCTGGGCTTCAGGATTACTGCTGCATTGACATTTGCACAATGCCACTACTCCACCTCATGTATTAACACCGTTTAATAATGGCTCCTAATTCATACGTTCGTAAGCCCAAGCGTCCTTTGGACAATTGCCCTGCATTGGGAACCCTCCAGAGGTTTCAATCTTTCAATCATAAACCTTGGAAGGTTCGAACTGTGTCACATCAATAATGACCCGGAATCAGTTGGAAGAGTTACCACTTAACATCTAATTATTCTACAGACCGCCTCCCCCGCCCGCCCCAATGGGGTTTCCATCACAGAGCACCCGCTCTCCCACAGGACTTGCACGCCCTGACTTCCTGCTCCGCAACAGGACTCCCCACCCAGATAGGAGTGCCTCACCCCCACAGGACACCTGGTGGGAACTCCACACCCTCGCATAGTACTCTCCATCGCTAGGGAACTAACCCCACCTTCGGACTTGCCCCCCTTTCCCATGGGACCCCACCCCTCTCCTCCCTGTCCACACCCCTGTCCCCCCAACCCCAACCCCACCCCCTGGATCAGACTCCCAGTGACCTCTAGTCACAGAATAAGGATTGTCACTCTACTTGTAACCCCCACCAGACTGCCTGGGTTTGCAAAATCCTACAAATTGTCCTGGTTTGAGACAATTCACACCTCTTTAACCTGTGACTATCCCTCTCTCCACTCGCACTGTCTGTACCTGTAAAGACTTGATTACCTGTAAAGATTCCCATTCCAACCATTCTTCACATTTCAATCTGTAATTATCTTGCAGTTGTGTCTTTGCCTATATATACTGTGTTTGTGAACTAACCTCCACTCATCTGATGAAGGAGCAGTGCTATGAAAGCTTGTGATTCCAAATAAACCTGTTGGACTATAACCTGTGGTTGTGAGACTTCTTACAGAATAAGGGGTCAGCTGTTCAAAACTGAGTCAAGGAGAAATGTCTGCACTCAGAGGGTTGTGAATCTTTAGAATTCTCAGCCCTGGTTGTCTGTTGTCAAGTGGGGAGGATCTCCAAGAAGATCGTGCATATCGACACAGACATCAAGTTTCTACAAAGATGCAAGAGACTTGATTAGCTGTAAGTATTCGCATTCCAACCATTATTCATGTAAATTGAGTCTGTGTCTTTATATGCCCTGTTTGTGAACAGAATTCCCACTCACCTGAAGAAGGGGCTTAAGGCTCCAAAAGCTTGTGTGGCTTTTGCAACCAAATAAACCTGTTGGACTTTAACCTGGTGTTGTTAAACGTCTTACTGTGTTTACCCCAGTCCAACGCCGGCATCTCCACATCATGTCTGTGGACGCTCAGCCATTGAGCATATTCAAGGCAGAGATCGATAGATACTCTGGGAATCCAGGAATGCCGGGATGGTGCAGGAAGGTGGAGTTATCATAGAATCCCTGTAGTGCAGAAAGCCAATCCACCTAACCCGCACATCTTTGGAGTGTGGGAGGAAACCGGAGCACCCGGAGGAAACCCACGCAGACACGGGGAGAACGTGCAAACTCCACACGGACAGTGACCCGAGGCCGGAATTGAACTCAGATCCCTGACGCTGTGAGGCAGCAGTGCTAACCACTGTGCCACCGAGTTAAGGTGGAACATCAGCCATGATCCTGTTGAATGACAGAGCAGCTCAAGGGGCTGAATGGCCTACTCCTTATGTTCTTATGAAACAGAAGCTCAGTGTTACGCTCTGACTCTCTGGGGAAATGAGAATAAATCTGCAGATATTTCCCCAAGCAGTTATACTTCTGAAACAGCAATGGTTGTTCTCTGCAATAAAGGATCGCATTGTGCTACAGATTGAAGCTGTTATGGAAGTTTATTTTGTGTTGTAATTGGTGAAATATAAATCAGTGTAGCATACCAGACTGCTTCAATCGTCTGACTTTGGGCTTTACTGGTCCCTGTATGAAAAGACTAATGAACAAAGACATCCAGGCATTGTGGGGGAGGCATAGATTTCAACTTGCCCCCACAGGGTATCATATTGGCATTGCACGCAACCCGCCAGTTACGGAGCACAAGAACTCTGAATAGGATTAGGCCACACTGCCCTCAAACAGCTCTGCCAATCAATAGGTTCATAGCTGATCTGATTGTGGCCTGATGATTGGCAGCACGGTGGCACAGTGGTTAGCACTGCTGCCTCACAGCGCCAGGGGTCTGGGTTCAATTCCAGCCTTGGGTCACTGTCTGTGTGGACTTTGCACATTCTCCCCATGTCTGCATGGGTTTCCTCCAGGTGCTCCAGTTTCCTCCCACAGTCTGAAAGAGGTGCAGGTTAAATGCATTGGCCACTCTAAGTTCTCCCTCAGTGTACCTGAACAGGCTCCGGAGTGTGGCGACTAGGGGGTTTTCACAGTAACTTCATTGCAGTGTTAATGTAAGCCTACTTGTGACACTAATAAATAAACTTTAAAACTTAACTCCACTTATCTGACCATCAAAAATCGACCAAACTCTGTGAATATATTCAATGATCCAGCCTCTGTCTGTCACAATGTGAATTCCAAACACTATCGACACTGACAGAATTCTCTGCCATGAATGGGAGATGTAATAAGTCTTCGGAGGCAGAAGTCCCTTCGCCAAAATCCCTCTATTTACAATTCCAACAGCAGTACACAGAGTGCTCGCAGTCAGCAGTCTACCTCCGGGAGTGCCAGAGGAACGAACACTCCCGGTTAAATACAAGGAAAAGACTCCCTGATTGGCCCATCAATTGGATCCTTAATCAAGGAGTTCATATTCCAATAGGCCAACCAGAATGGCCTGATTGAAGTCATTACAGGAGACCCCTAATTTTTAATCTGTGTCCCCTCAGCCTTGATTCTCCCAGAAGGAGGAACACCCTGTCAGCATCCACTCTGTGAAACCCCCGCAGAATCTTAAATGTTTCACTAAGGTCACCTCTCAATCTTCTAAACTCCAATGGGTGGAGACTCCAACCTGTTACACCCAGGGTGGCACGATGAAGATTTACCCGTGTTTTCTGGTAAGTTGATCATGTCATCTCCAAATGGCAGATAATCAGCCTGTGGGAACTAACATTGCGAGCGTGCGTCATTACATTGCTCATTGTTCCAGAGGAGCAGCTAGAGTGGTGGTTCAAGTGACGCGAGCTAGTAGGTAAGAGGTATTTTTAACTTACTTTTTTTTTTGAGTTTTTTTTTCTCTAAGGCAGCCGTGAGTGTAAAACCGGAAGTCGGCCCCAGTGAATTTTTCGAGTTGGAGCGAGGGAGGCAGCGAGTGGAACGCGAGACTGCGCAGGCGCCTGACGTCAGCCAGTAGCGCGCGGAAGGTTTAAACAGCAGGCCGCTCTATCCAGCGGGTAGTGTTGTGAGCGGGTAGCGGAGTGAGAGGGAGCAGATTGGGACAGCTTTGGCTCAAACAGGCTTCAGCGTGAATGGGCAGAGGCGAGGGTAGTTCCGGTAAGTTGTTTTTGTTTCTTCAGAGTAGAAAGAATGCCAGGCAGGATGTTGAAATGCTTCTCATGCAGGATGTGGGAAGTCAGGGAGACCTCCAGTGTCCCTGACAACAACACCTGCAGGAGGTGCATCCAGTGGCAGCTCCTAACAAACCGCGTTAGGGAACTGGAGCAGGAGCTGGATGACCTCTGGATCATTTGGGAGAACGAGGAGTTTATAGATGGTAGCTTCAGGGAGGCAGTTACGCCAAAGACACAGAGCACAGGTTATTGGGTTACTGTCAAGCAAGGGAAAGGGAAAGGGCAGGCAGAGCAGGGTTCCCCTGTGGCCATTCCCCTCCACAACAAGTATACCGATTTGGATACTGTTGTGGGGGATGCCTTACCTGGGGCAAGCTGCGGCAGCCGGATCTCTGGCACTGAGTCTGGTTCTGCAGCACAGAAGGGAGGGTGGAAGAAGAGGGGAGCGGTAGTGAGAGGGGACTCGATAGTCAGAGGTACAGACAGGAGGTTCTGTGGTCGTGACAGAGACTCCCGGATGGTTTGTTGCCTCTCGGGTGCCAGGGTCAGGGATGTCTCTGATCGCGTGCACAGCATTCTGAAGTGGGAGGGTGATCTGCCAGATGTCATGGTACACATCGGTCCCAATGTCGTAGGAAGGAAGAGTGAGGAGGTCCTGAAGAGTGAGTATAGAGAGCTTGGTAGGAAGTTAAAAAGCAGGACTCCGAGGGTAGTAATCTCAGGATTGCTACCTGTGCCACGTACCAGTGAGGGTAAGAGTAGGATGCTCGGGCGGTGATGCACGATTAAATCACTCGGGAGGCTAGATTGTACCCGGGAAATAAAGGCTTTTATTACTGACAAGAATGGAGCACACTATATACAATACAATCCCAGACTAAAGGGTCTCCAGGTAGTGCAGTGACCTTTATACTTCCCCTGGTAGGCGGAGCCAACTGGAGAGTACCACAGAACAATATCAACAGGTAGAACACCCCAACCCTAACACCAATAGTAACTACAGTAACATATCTACAAACCCCCATGGCTCAGCACTTATAGTGGTAACCAACTATGGTTCACCACAGGCGGATGAACACGTGGCTGAGGAACTGGTGTAGGGGGCAGGGTTTCAGATTTCTAGATCATTGGGACCTCTTCTGGGGCAGGTGGGACCTGTACAAGAGAGACGGGTTACACCTGAACTACAAGGGGACCAGTATACTTGCAGGGTGGTTTGCCAGTGTTATTGGGGAGGGTTTAAACTAGATTTGCAGGGGGATGGGAACCAGAGTGCCAGAGCAGATAGTAGAGCGGGGCTGAAAATAAATGATGTTAATAGTTCATGCAAAATCACAAATAGAAGGGTTGTGTGTGGTGGTAATAATCTTCTGAGGTGTGTCTATTTCAATGCCAGGAGTATTGTGGGGAAGGCAGACGAGCTGAGTGTGTGGATTGACACATGGAATTATGACATTATAGCCATTAGTGAAACTTGGCTCCAGGAGGGGCAGGACTGGCAGCTCAATGTTCCAGGGTTCCGATGTTTCAAACGTGATAGAGGCAGAGGGATGAAGGGTGGTGGGAGGGGGGGGGGGGGGGGGGGGGGTGGTGGCATTGCTAGTCAGGGAAAATGTTACAGCAGTGCTCAGGCAGGACAGATTAGAGGGCTTGTCTACATATGGGTGGAGCTGAGAAACAGGAAAGGTATGACCACATTAATGGGGTTGTATTATAGACCACCCAATAGTCAGCGAGAATTGGAGGAGCAAATCCGCAGAGAGATAGCAGAAAATTGCAGGAAACATAAAGTTGTGATAGTAGGGGATTTTAATTTTCCACATATAGATTGGGACTCCCATACTGTTAAAGGTCTAGACGGGTTAGAGTTTGTAAAATATGTTCAGGAAAATTTTCTAAATCAATATATAGAAGTACCAACTAGAGAGGATGCAATATTAGATCTCCTATTAGGAAACGAGTTAGGACAAGTGACGGAAGTGTGTGTAGGGGAACACTTTGGTTCCAGTGATCATAACGCCATTAGTTTCAACTTGATCATGGATAAAGATGGATCTGGTCCTCGGGTTGAGGTTCTAAACTGGAAAAAGGCCAAATTTGAAGAAATGAGAAAGGATCTAAAAAGCGTGGACAGGCTGTTCTCTGGCAAGGATGTGATTGGAAGTGGGAGGCCTTCAAAGGAGAAATTTTGAGAGTGCAGAGTTTGTATGTTCCTGTCAGGATTAAAGGCAAAGTGAATAAGAATAAGGAACCTTGGTTCTCGAGGGATATTGGAACTCTGATAAAGAAGAAGAGAGAGATGTATGACATGTATAGGCAACAGGGAGCAAATAAGATGCTTGAGGAGTATAAAAAGTGCAAGAAACTACTTAAGAAAGAGATCAGGAGGGCTAAAAGAAGATATGAGGTTGCTTTGGCAGACAAGGTGAAGGATAATCCTAAGAGCTTCTACAGGCATATTAAGAGCAAAAGGATAGTAAGGGATAAAAGTGGTCCTCTTGAAGATCAGAGTGGTCGGCTATGTATGGAACCAAAAGAAATGGGGGAGATATTAAATACATCCGTATTTACTAAGGAAACTGGCATGGAGTCTATGGAAATAAGGCAAACAAGTAGGGAGGCCATGGAACCTATACAGATTAAAGGAGAGGAGGTGCTGGCTGTCTTGAGGCAAATCAGAGTAGATAAATCCCCAGGACCAGACAGGGTATTCCCTCGGACCTTGAAGGAGACTAGTGTTGAAATTGCAGTGGCCCTGGCAGATATAATTAAAACGTCGGTATCCACGGGTGAGGTGCCGGATGATTGGAGGACAGCTCATGTTGTTCCGTTGTTTAAAAAAGGCTCAAAAAGTAATGCGGGAAATTATAGGCCGGTAAGTTTGACGTCAGTAGTAGGTAAATTATTGGAAGGAGTACTAAGAGATAGGATCTACAAATATTTGGATAGACAGGGACTTATTAGGGAGAGTCAACATGGCTTTGTGCATGGTAGGTCATGTTTAACCAATCTATTAGAGTTTTTCGAGGAGGTTACCAGGAAAGTGGATGAAGGGAAGGCAGTGGATGTTGTCTACATGGACTTCAGTAAGGCCTTTGACAAGGTCCCGCATGGGAGGTTAGTTAGGAAGGTTCAGTCGCCAGGTATACATGGAGAGGTAGTAAATTGGATTAGACATTGGCTCAATGGAAGAAGCCAGAGAGTGGTAGTGGAGGATTGCTTCTCTGAGTGGAGGCCTGTGACTTGTGGTGTGCCACAGGGATCAGTGCTGGGTCCATTGTTGTTTGTCATCTACATCAATGATCTGGATGATAATGTGGTAAATTGGATCAGCAAATTTGCTGATGATACAAAGATTGGAGGTGTAGTGGACAATGATGAAGGTTTTCAAAGCTTGCAGAGGGATTTGGACCAGCTAGAAAAATGGGCTGAAAAATGGCAGATGGAGTTTAATGCAGACAAGTGTGAGGTATTGCACTTTGGAAGGACAAACCAAGGTAGAACATACAAGGTAAATGGTAGGACACTGAAGAGTGCAGTAGAACAGAGAGATCTGGGAATACAGATACATAATTCCCTAAAAGTGGTGTCACAGGTAGATAGGGTCGTAAAGAGTGCTTTTGGTACATTGGCCTTTATAAATCAAAGTATTGAGTATAAGAGTTGGAATGTTATGGTGAGGTTGTATAAGACGTTGGTGAGGCCGAATGTAGAGTATTGTGTGCAGTTTTGTTCACCTAATTACAGGAAGGATATTAATAAGGTTGAAAGAGTGCAGAGAAAGTTTACAAGGATGTTGCCGGGACTTGAGAAACTGAGTTACAGAGAAAGGTTGAATAGGTTAGGACTTTATTCCCTGGAGCATAGAAGAATGAGGGGAGATTTGATAGAGGTGTATAAAATTATGATGGATATAGATAGAGTGAATGCAAGTAGGCTTCTTCCACTGAGGCTAGGGGAGAAAAGAACTAGAGGACATCAATCGAGCAAAGACTAGTTTGTATGCAAGAACAAATAGGCTTTTATTAGCAAAAGACTTGGAGCACACCCATGCCGGTGAACTGGTCCAGACTGAGGCAGGGGGGTGGGGAGCAGTCGCCTTTATACCTGGACCGGGGGGGGGGGGGGGGGGGGGGGGGAGGAGTCTTGGGTAGGGCCGGCAGGGATGTGTCCAGGCATGTCACATGTACAGGTAATAAGCTAACAGTGGTTTACCACACATGGGTTAAGGGTGAAGGGGGAAAAGTTTAAAGGGAATATTAGGGGGGGCTTCTTCACGCAGAGAGTGGTGGGAGTGTGGAATGAGCTGCCAGATGAAGTGGTGAATGCGGGCTCACTTTTAACTTTTAAGAAAAACTTGGACAGGTACATGGATGAGAGGGGTGTGGAGGGATATGGTCCAGGTGCAGGTCAGTGGGACTCAGCAGAAAAATGGTTCGGCACAGACAAGAAGGGCCAAAAGGCCTGTTTCTGTGCTGTAATGTTCTATGGTTCGAGTGCCATTACATTTCAATTAACAACAGAAAAATGTTGGAAAAACTCAGCAGGTCAGGCAGCATCTGGAGAGAGAGAAGCAGAGTTAATGTTTCGAGTCCGTATGACTCTTGTGCAGAACAGAACGGAGTCCAGGGCAATCAGAGTCACCCTAACCTTTATGTACGAAGGGATTTATTTCAAAGCTGTTGCCAGTTTGATGTGAGCACTGCTTCAAGTGGATTCAGCCAAACTTTAACAGTGACGAGAACTTGGGGTTTGTGTTGTGACATGCACAGACATACGTGTGAAAACATATTAATGTTATCTGGCAAATAACTGAAGGGAAATTAAATCAAAGGTCTCTCCCTCCCTCCTGGATTAATACTGGTAAGTAATGTTTAAGATTTGGCAAAACAAATGGAAAATTAATTTCCTGTAATTACTGAATCCTGCGCTCATTGTGACATCTGGATAGGCCTCGAGTGTTATGGACTGAAATTTCACATTTAATTCTTCTCCAACGATGTACGGGTTAGGTGGATTGGCCATGGTAAATTGCCCTTTAGTGTGAGGGGGACTAGCAGGGGCTACGTGGAGTTATGGGGAGAGGGCCTGAATGGGATTGATGTCGGTGAGGGCTCAATGGCCAAATGACCTTCTCCTGCACTGTAGGGATGCTATGATTCTGCTGCCTCACAGCGCCAGGGACCCGGGTTCAATTCCGGCCTCGGGTCACTGTCTGTGTGGAGTTTGCACATTCTCCCTGTGTCTGTATGGGTTTCCTCCGGGTGCTCCGGTTTCCTCACACAGTCTGAAAGATATGCTGGTTAGGTGCGTTGGCCGTGCTAAGTTCTCCCTCAGTGTACCCGAATAGGCGCTGGAGTGTGACGACTTGGGGATTTTCACAGTAACTTTATTGCAGTGTTAATGTAAGCCTACTTGTGACATTAATAAATAAACTTTAAAAACTTTACAGGGCAGAGGGGTGGGCTGGGTAAGATGCTCTTTTGGAGAATTGATGCAGACTCGATGGGCCGAATGGCCTCTTTCTGCACTGTCACGATTCTATGGTTCATGGTCACCATTACTGAGACTACCTTTTATTCCAGAGATGGAGAGAGAGATAAAGAGATGTAAAGTAACGTAAAGTTTATTTATTAGTCACAAGTAAGGTTTACATTAACACTGCAATGAAGTTACTGTGAAATTCCCCTAGTCACCACAGTCTGGCACCTGTTTGGGTCAATGTGTCGAGAGGGAATCTAGAGTCTAGCAGGCTGATGGCATCCGCAAATCACCCCTTGCTCTCGTGCCTCACTGACCCCATCGGATTTGCAAACTTTGAAGCAAAACTTGGAATCTAAAAGCAGAATAAGACTCCAGGTGTCTGGAACAAGCTGCCAGAGGTAGTAGCAGAGGCGGGTATAATTTTATCTCTTAAAAAGCATTTAGACAATTACATGGGTACGATGGGTATAGAGGGATATGGGCCAAATGCGGGCAATTAGGATTAGTTTAGGGGTTTTAAAAGAAAGGGCGGCATGGACAAGTTGGGCCGAAGGGCCTGTTTCCATGCTGTAAACCTCTATGACTCTATAACTGCCGACACACATAGCTGAGTCATGTCATTATAATAGCCTCATGTCTCACCGTGTGAATCGCTATTTGTTTCAGTGGCGGATATAGTCTGAAAGACCAAAGTAGTGAGATCATTTTGAGTCCGCTGACGGGAAACGGCAACCCTCCCTCCACCCGCCGGTAGCTGAGTGCAAATTCCCACCCAAGCCACTCGTTGGCACTGACCCACAGGATTGGAAATCCTTCAGGATTGTCCAGGCAGGAATTAAAAAATAACTTAGTCCAGGCACTGCCGTGAGCAAAAACACTCGGGGGGCGGCGGGGGGGGGGAATGAAAATCTCAATGCTTTAAAATAAGCTGCTTAGTTACTAAAGATATTGGAACCGGTCAATCAGGAGGGGAAGGTTGCAGACACAAGGTCACGTGACACTCCAGGAGTGGGGCCAGCGAGAGTTGGCAACCCTAGATACGGCTTCAGCCCCCACTTCCTCCTGAGGACTGTGCAGGCTCCGGAACGGTTCCAGGCCTTTTCCAGATGGGAACTGTTATTCCTTTTTCGAAATCAGTGCTGCTTCTGGCGACGGGAGCCCCTTTGTTTCCATTTCGCAAGACTTTCGGACACTGGAATCGCTTTTCCCAGACCACCCTTCGCTCCCCCCAATTTCAGCAGTGGGAGACATTGCTTTTTCCCGCTCTCTCTCTCTCTCTCTCTCTCTGACAAAATGCCACAGCACGCAGTGGCCATTTATCAAACTCGAACTAGCTTCCTGTAAGCAAAGTGTGGTTTAACCGCCTCAATGCCGGCTTCCTGTGAAAACTGGCAGTTTATGGAATTACGGGATACGATGAGTCCGATTGGCTGGTTGCCTGGGCCAGGCCCAAAGCTATCCAAGTCCCAGCCCATCGACAACGCCGCTCTTTCTGAACATTCCCACATTTCTTTTATCTCTTTCCAAGTATTTATCCAGTTTCCCTCTTTAACCATTGAATCTGCTTCCTCTGGCCTCTGAGGCAGCGCATTCCAGATCGCAATTCGCCGTGTGAAAAATAACTCTTAAACTTCACCCCCTGAAACAATCATCTTAAATTTGCTTGTTGAACTTCAACCTTTATTATCCCAAAGCCACATAACTACCAGGGAGATGTTCCCCCTCAATTGTGGTTGCACATTCCACCACACTATAGGCTGCACTAGGCTCCACTATGGGGTGGCACAGGTGGTTAGCACTGCTGCCTCACAGCGCCAGGGACCCGGGTTCGATTCGCAGTTTGGGTCACTGTCTGTGCAGAGTCTGCATGTTCTCCCCGTGTCTGCGTGGGTTTCCTCTGACTGCTCCGGTTTCCTCCTGCCGTCCAAGAGATGTGCGGGTTAGGTGCATTGGCCGTGCTAAATTCTCCCTCAGTGTACCCGAACAGGCGCCGGAGTGTGGCGACGAGGGGATTTTCATAGTAACTTCATTGCAGTGTTAATGTAAGCCTACTTGTGACACTAATAAATTGATTAAATAAATGAATACATAAGAGATGGAGATGTACCCATAGAATCCCTGCAGTGCAGAAAGAGGCCATTTAGCCCATGAGTCTGCATCGACTCTCCGAAAGAACACCCTATTGAGACCCCCCAACCCTCTTCCCATAACCCTGTGCACTTACCATGATTAATCCACTTAATCTACACATCTTTAGACACAAAGGGGCAATTTAGCACGGCCAATCCACCTAAGCTGCACATCGTTGGACTGTGGAAGGAAACCAGAGCACCCGGAGGAAACCCACGCAGACACGGGGAGAACGTGCAAACTCCACATAGGCAGTCAACCAAGGCCGGAATTGAACCTGGGTCCCTGGCGCTGCGAGGCAGCAGTGCTAACCACTGTGCCACCGTGCCACGTAGTGGTACAAGTAAATCCAAAGGCCCATGTTGATACTCCGGGGGCGTGGGTTCAACAGATGAAAACTCAGTTAATTTAAAAACAAAACTGGAAGTGAGAGCTGGTCTCAGGAATGGTGACCAAAACTCATCTGGTTCTCCAAAAGGAAAGGAAATTTTTCACCCTTACACTGCCTGGCCTACATGTGACTCCTTATCCACAGTCATGTGTTTGATTCTCTGAAATGGTGTGGAGATGCCGGCGTTGGACTGGGGTAAACACAGTAAGAAGTTTAACAACACCAGGTTAAAGTCCAACAGGTTTATTTGGTAGCAAAAGCCACACAAGCTTTCGAGGCTCTGAGCCCCTTCTTCAGGTGAGTGGGAATTCTGTTCACAAACAGAACTTATAAAGACACAGAAGACTGTTCTCTTCCTGTTGGGGAGCACTTCAGCGGTCACGGGCATTCGGCCTCTGATATTCGGGTAAGCGTTCTCCAAGGCGGCCTTCGCGACACACGACAGCGCAGAGTCGCTGAGCAGAAACTGATAGCCAAGTTCCGCACACACAAGGACGGCCTCAACCGGGATATTGGGTTTATGTCACACTATTTGTAACTCCCACAGTTGCGTGGACCTGCAGAGTTTCACTGGCTGTCTTGTCTGGAGACAATACACATCTTTTTAGCCTGTCTTGATGCTCTCTCCACTCCCATTGTTTTGTTTCTTAAAGACTGGATTAGTTGTAAGTATTCGCATTCCAACCATTATTCATGTAAATTGAGTCTGTGTCTTTATAAGTTCTGTTTGTGAACAGAATTCCCACTCACCTGAAGAAGGGGCTCAGAGCCTCGAAAGCTTGTGTGGCTTTTGCTACCAAATAAACCTGTTGGACTTTAACCTGGTGTTGTTAAACTTCTTACTCTGAAATGGCCCAGTGAGTTACTCAATAGCAATTAGAGATGGGAAACAAAGGCTGACTTTTGAATGGACCTACCTCGCATTAAGTTGATCTTTCTCTACACCCTAGCTATGACTGTAACACTACATTCTGCACTCTCTCCTTTCCTTCTCTATGAACGGTATGCTTTGTCTGCATAGCACGCAAGAAACAATACTTTTCATTGTATACTAATACATGTGACAATAATAAATCAAATCAAATCAAACAGTCCCAAGATGTTTCACAGGGTTATTATTATTATTAGTATTATACTGAGTCACATGAGATATCAGACCGGGATTTTCCAGTCTCGTACACCATGCCAACGCTGCCAGTGAGAGTGGAGAATTTGGAACTCAGCTCAAACTCCATTCACTGCAGCGGGAATGGAGAATCCCAGCCGCGGGCGAGGTTAGAGAATCCCGGTCTCGGTAAGATGAACAAACTTTTGATCATGGATGCAAGTTTTAAGGAGTGTCTTAAAGGATGCAAATTAGATCATGAATGCAGCTGTGTGAAACTAGAAGGAGTCTGCATTGATATAGCTTCTTTCATGACTTCAGAATATCCCACAGTTCTTTATTTCTTTTATTTGTTAGTGTCACAAGTAGGCTTACATTAACACTGCAATGACGTTACTGCGAAAATCCTCAAGTTGCCACACTCCGATGCCTGTTCGGGCACACTGAGGGAAAATTTAGCATGGCCAATGCATCCTAACCAGCACGTCTTTCGGATTGTGGGAGGAAACCGGTGCACCTGGAAGAAACCCACGCAGATGCGGGGAGAACGTACAAACTACACACAGACAGTCACCCAAGCCAGGAGTTGAGCCCGTGTCCTTGGCGCTGTGAGGCAGCAGTGCTAACCACTGTGCCACCATGAGAAAAACCTTTTTAACACAGCGAGTAGTTTGGGTCTGGGATGTTCCATCTGGAAGTGTGGTAGAGGCAGTTCAATCGAGGCATTCAACAGGACATGAGACGATTATTTGAATAGAAACAATGTTCGAGGGTACAAGGAAAAGGCGGGGGAATGGCACTAAGTCATCGTGCACATTTAGAGAGCCGACACAGGCAAGATGGGCCAAATGGCCTCCTTCTGCACTACAACAATTCTATGATTCTGTGATAAGACCATCCTTAAGAACCCAGTTCCTCAGTCAGTGCTTTGGTCTTCGGTCTTGAGATCTCCTCATGTATCGCAATGCTGGAGCATCATGGGACATTCTGTGCCGCATCAGGGTAAATTGGTGTTGTGCTTGAAGCAGGAACGCACCAATCAGCCACGGCTCAGTGGGTGACACTATCATCTCAAAGCGGCCTAGGTAGTGGGTTCTGCAGTGCAATGCTGCACTGTCAGAGGCATTACCCCCCTTAGGAGGGGTTAAACTAAGGCTGTGTTTTCTTGTCATGATGATCAAGGCAGATGTTAAATGATCTCAGGGCACAATCCAGACTTGAAACATTAACTCTGTTTCTCTCTTCACAGATGCTGTCAGACCTGTTGATTTTCCAGCATTTTCTGTCTTTGAATCAAAAAACTGGCCTGGGTGTCTCAGACAGTTAGCGCTGTCAGATTCAGAGGCCAGTTATCTCATTGTTGTTTTCCTAAACAACTGACTACATTTTGACTTCCTTGTGTAATGTGATAAGTCGATTGATTTTAATATTATAAAGATTCTATTTATTCAGTAACTCTCCCACTAGCTCCGAAAACTGAAAATCGCCATCACATAAATCACAAGCTTTATAATTTAAGTTAACCTAGTATTGATTGTATGTTGATGATAAAGGTACACTGGTGAAGGGCATTGTGTAATTAAGTACCGAGAGCACTTATAAAGAGAGACTGCTGGATCACAGGGGTAGTAGGTGGGATGCAGATCGAGGTAGTGTTACAATGCAAACAGGAAAAGTTGGAAAAACAACTCTGCAAGTCTGGCTGCGTTTGTGGAGAGAGAAACAGAGTTAATGTCTCGAGTCTGTCTGACTCTTCTTCCATATAATTGCTCTGTAATATGCAACGCTGCATTGCCTAAATAAACCTATTATCAAGATAAGTATTAGTGTCCTGTTTCAAACTTCACCAACTGGTTTGTGATCGAGTTAACACCTGGAAGAGAGGAAATACCCACTCCAAGAGCTGAATTTTAATTCTGGCAGCGGGAAACCAGGCTTCTGGGTTCTGGCACCATGTAGCTTCTGTGTCCCTCACACAACATGATCTACATTGGGCTGGCAGTGAACTCGATGCCCAATTAGCGGCAGGAGTCTGGAGCTGTCTGCAGAGCACCAGCTACAAAGATAGACGCAGCCATGATAAAGCCTGCTGTCGCCTTGCAGAGGAGAGGAGGTAGGAGATCAGAGGACCAGCAGCCTCGCTGAGCACAGGGAAACAGTCAAACATGCAAATGAACGGTACTGAGTCCAAAATGGGGAGGTGATGGCCGAGTAGCATTATCGCTAGACTATCACCATCTGGGACAAAGCAGCCCACTTGATTGGCACCACATCCACATCCACCGACACTCAGGAGCAGCAGTGTGTACTATCTACAAGATGCACTGCAGCAATTCACTAAAGATCCTTAGACACCACCTTCCAAACCCATAACCACTTCCATGGAGAAGGGCAAGGGCAGCAGATACATGGGAACGCCACCATCAGCAAGTTCCCCTCCAAACAACTCACCATCCTGACTTGGAAATATATCGCTGTTCCTTCACAGTCGCTGGGTCAAAATCCTGGAATTTCCTCCCTAACGGCATTGTGGGTCAACCCACAGCACGTGGGCTGCAGAGATTCAAGAAGGCAGCTCACCACCACCTTCTCAAGGGCAACTAGGGATGGGCAATAAATGCTGTAAGAAGTTTAACAACACCAGGTTAAAGTCCAACAGGTTTATTTGGTAGCAAAAGCCACACAAGATGCACAAGGTGTGGCTTTTGCTACCAAATAAACCTGTTGGACTTTAACCTGGTGTTGTTAAACTTCTTACTGTGTTTACCCCAGTCCAACGCCAGCATCTCCACAATAAATGCTGGCCAGCCAGCGATACCCAGTCCCACGAATGAGTAAAAAAGAACTATTAATTCAAACTCAGCTATTGTTCTGGGGACACGGATTCGAATCCTGCCCAGCAAATGGTGGAATTTGAATTCAATAAAAAATATCTGGAATTAAGAATCTACTGATGACCATGAAACCATGGTCGATTGTCAGAAAAACCCATCTCGTTCACTAATCTCCTTTAGGGAAGGAAATCTGCCGTCCTTACCCGGTCTGGCCTACATGTCACTCCAGAGCCACAACAATGTGGTTGGCTCTCACTGACGTACAAGGGCAATTAGGGATGGGCAATAAATGCTGGCCAGCCAGCAACGCCAATGTCCCATGAATGAATAAAACAAAATCTCACACATACCAATGGCAAAAAAACATTTCTCAAATAAAATAAAATTGCTCCCCACATTGAACCGCGCAGCTGTGCAGTGACACGTGTCAAAGTGTTGGTGTTGGGTGATCCAGCTCTCCCCAACTTGGAGGAGCTTAATTGGCTGTTAATTTTGAGAATAATTTTGAGAACAAATTTTAGAATAGTCGGGTAGTTAATGGGAAAGGGTGGAATTAAGATGCACTCAAAAGATCACCTTCAAAAAAGTTAAGGTTTATTTATTAGTGTCATAAGTAGGCTTACATTAATACTGCAATGATGTTACTGTGAAAATCCCCTAGTCGCCAGCACGTCTTTTGGACTGTGGAAGGAAACTGGAGCACCCGGAGGAAACCCACGCAGACACGGGGAAAACGTGCAGACTCCGCACAGACCATCACCCAAACCGGGAATCGAACCCGGGTCCCTGGCGCTGTGGGTAAGCAGTGTTAACCACTGTGCCACCATGCCTACTCAATGGAAAGGAGTGAGTTCCCAACTCTCATCCCTGCCCTCACCGCAGGGTGTCCCAGAGGCACTGAGTCACTGACACCCCATCCAGGATGGCAATGACCATTGTGCGTCCATTCCTGTTCTTGACCCCGTGGACAATGGAAGATCCCGGCACAAACTGTTTAAATCTTCATTATGGTTGTACTTTGACACATGACGTTAGGATTGCTAACCACCCCACCCCTCCCCCCACCCCCAGGACTGTGCCCCGGAGGCTGCAGGAATGGATTATCCTTATTTTTATTCATTCACAGGATACGGGCATCGCTTCTTCATCATCAATAATATTGGAGCTGCCAGGGAGGGGTGGAGGAATGGTTCTTCGACCAGGTGAGGCAGCTGGAAATGGGAGGTCATGTGAGGGTGTCCAGGAATACAAGTAGCCAGAGCCAGTGGCATTAACCTGGACATGTCTCCAGAATACAGACTGATAAATACAACATGTAGTAGGGCCGAGTGGAAAGCAATTGGTATCTGGTGTGTCAGTTCAATGACCCCAGAATTAATCATTCCTCAAGTTATTCACTTCCTTCCCAACACCCATCTATTCTCCCCAGAAAATGAATGCTCCCTGGGGGAGATATCATCAATCTAAAGGAATATAGGAACAGGAGGCCATTCAGCCCATCGCGCATGCTCCATCATTCAATAAAATCACAGCTGATCTGCAGTTCAGATCCATTTTTGGCTCTATATTCCTTAATACTTTCACCCAAATCTAGCGATCTCAGTCTTCAATGCTCCAATAAATCCTTAATATTCATCCCCTTTGGGGATGGAGAGTGTTCCAGACTTCCACTAATATTAGTGTGAAGCAGTGCACCCCAATCCAACCTTAAATCAACTCCTGATTCCACTCCAAATTCCCTCCCGATTCCACCATTGAATCAACTCCTGATCTCACTCCTGATTTCACTCCCAATTACACTCCTGAATCCACTCCTGATTCCACTCCCGATTTCTCCCCCAATTTCACCCCCCCCAAACCACTGCTGAATCCACTCCAGAATCTCACTCCTGGATTCCCGATTCGCCTCCAATTTCACTCCAGAATCCATTCCTGAATCCACTCCCGATTCCATTCCCAATCCCACT
The DNA here is from genome assembly GCF_964213995.1 of Mustelus asterias. NCBI lineage: Eukaryota > Metazoa > Chordata > Chondrichthyes > Carcharhiniformes > Triakidae > Mustelus > Mustelus asterias. Next base: position 10,491,417 of record NC_135816.1, on the reverse strand, counting down.
TCAGAACAGCCAAGTTCTAATTTTAAGACTTTGTCCCTTTCTTCTGCCAAAGAGAATATTTTCTCCCAGTCAGCCCGATCGAACCATTTCACCATTTTAAACATTTGGCATATTTTGTGCCGAGGAGATCCCGGGAGGAAAGGTCAATTTTTGTTTTTGAAGCGTTTAGAGATTGTCAAAGACTGCTCGAGTATTAGGGGTCAGGAATGTGAGAAGCGTCAAACTTGATAGCCGGTGTCTGGACATTGAACTCTCCAGGGTTCTCCAGTCTGCCTCTATTCTGCTTTAATCAACTCCAGGTGTAACATTCACTCCATGCCCTTGTGTGGAATTAGGTCTAAACCAGGCCAATGGCGCTCTCTCTGTAACCACACTCTCAGTGTTTTTACAAAGAACAATACAGCACAGGAACAGGCCCTTCGGCCCTCCAAGCCCACGCCGCTCCCCGGTCCAGGATTGAATCCTGAATCCAGGATCCCCGCCCAATTTTCCAGCCTATCTACATACCAATATCCTATCCACCGAGCTGTCCCTCACAGCTACGATGCTTTGTTCATCACAACCTATTAACTCACCCCCACCCCCCCATTCCAGACCATGTGATCTCCAGGGAGAGGCGAAAACCCAGAGTGAAAACCCCAGGGCCAATATGGGGAAACAAAATCTGGGAAATTCCTCTCCGACCCCCTGAGGCGATCGAAACGAGTCCAGGAGATCACACTGGCCCTGATCGGAAAATGCTTCCCAACCCTAGTCATTTCCACTTCCACGAACACCATATGAATTCCCTGCCCCCGAGACAGGTTCCCAACTATCCGCAGTCTCGCTCTGTACTGGCACCAGCAAGATGATCATAGAATGAAGCCTTGAAACGAGAAACAAAGAACAATTAGCCCGCGCCGCTCCCTGGTCCAAACTAGACCACTCTTTTGTATCCCTTTGTGGCACCCCTGAATCCTCGACCATTCCTGTCAGCAGCCCGCCTGTTCTGATTACATTTTCTGGCTGGAATGGTGACAATGCCAGTAGAATTAATGCTCAACTGCTTGTTCTCTGGACCCCAGCGATCAAAAAAGCAAATCGGAACATGACAGGAGAACGGGAGATCCGAGTACAAGGTATAGTGAGTCATATCACCCCATTGAGGCTGCAAGAACAGAAAGGACGAGCGGTTTTCCCTGACCTCAGAATATCCCAAAGTGGGGCGGCACAGTGGCACACTGATTAGCACTGCTGCCTCACAGCGCCAGGGACCCAGGTCCGATTCCGAACTTGGGTGACTGTCTGTGTGGAGTCTGCGTGTTCTCCCTGTGTCTGCGAGGGTTCCCTCCGGGTGCTCCGGTTTCCTCCCACAGTCCAAAGATGTGCAGGTTAGGTTGATTGGCCATGCTAAATTGACCCTAATGTCAGGGGGATTGGCAGGGTGAATATATGGGGTTACGGGAATAGGGGCTGGGTGGGATTGTGGTCGGTGCAGACTTGATGGGCCGAATGGCCTCCTTCTGCACTGTAAGATTCTATGATTCTATGCGGCCAATGAAGGAGCAGCATGGTGGCACAATGGTTAGCACTGCTGCCTCACAGCTCCAGGGACCTGGGTTCGATTCCCAGCTTGGGTCACTGTCTGTGAGGAGTTTGCACATTCTCCCCGTGTCTGCGTGGGTTTCCTCCGGATGCTCCGGTTTCCTCCCACACTCCAAAGATGTGCGGGTTAGGTGCATTGGCCAGACTAAATTGCCCCTTAGTGTCAGGGGGACTAGCTCGGATAAATGCATGGGGTTATGGGGATAGAGCCTGGGTGGGATTGTGGTCGGTGCAGACTCGATGGGCCAAATGGCCTCCTTCTGCACTGTAGGGTTTCTATGATTCTATGAGGTACTTCTAAAGCATTATTTCAAGGGGATTGGAGTATAAGAGTCGGGACATCTTGCTGCAACTGTACAAGATACTGGTGAAACCACATCTGGAGCACTGTCAGCAGTTTTGGTCTCTTAATTTAAGGAAAGATATTCGCCGGAATTATACTGCCTCGCCACCACGCCCCCCTCCCCCCCCCCCCCCCCCCCACCCCCATGGGAATCAGAGCAGGCGAGGGGCAGACAATGGGGAGGCCCATTGACCTCAGACAGGATTTTACGGC